>NW_011503925.1:0-1373 GCF_000495115.2 Populus euphratica | reverse complement strand
TCATTTCTACTCAACGCATACAGTCAACAAATATAGAAGTGTGTAGAAATGGCAAGTTCCTCAAGTCATCAAATAAAAAGTATTTGTGTTTTCGGTGGATCTAGTCTTGGGAAAGAAAATGAGTTTTTAGAATCAGCAAATCATCTTGGTCAGGTGCTAGCTGAGATGGGGGAGGTAGTCTAGGGTTAATGAGAGGTGTGTCAATAGCTGTATTTTTAGGAGGTAGTCAAGTTTTATGGGCCGTCCCGGAAGCTTTAGTATAAGGGGACATCATTGGAAAAACAATTGGAGAGGAACTACAGGTCTCCACAATGTCGACTCGAATGAATGCAATATTTAACCATCCTGATGCCTTCATTGCTTTACCAGGTGGTCTAGACACATTAAAAGAGATCTTTCATATTTCCTCTTGGGCTCAATGATTAGTACTTAAAAGTGCATTTTTATCAAGGTTTTATTTCATCATTTTGCACTCGAAGTATCAATAACTCCTTAACTAAAGCATGTTTATAATAACGTATCTAATAATATAAGATACCTTTAATTTATGGTAAATGTTCATTTTTAATGCAGACCTATCACATAAATGAAAGGATTGATTGATGAATTTAAGAACTGAAATTAAAAGGACAAAGAGATGGCCAAACTTAGAAAAGAGATGTCGGTGCAATCTATACCGGAACACTGTTTGGTAATTGGATCATATCTGGAGCTGTAGATTTCCGATTTAGGTCCACTTTATATGGATGCAAAGGTAAGACATAGTCCTACAACTTTCATATGAGCCCAAGATCTAAAAAGGTAATTTTCAAGTCCAAATTGTTACAACAACAAAGAGGCCCGAATCTGTCTTTCAGCCCGAGCACTGTTCAGTGTTTGGCCCATATCTGGCGTTCTAGAAGTCCAAATGAGCTGAATTTGTTACACAAGAAAGCTAAGACAATTTCCTACAACTTTCATGTTTTCGAGTGGCTCCAATTTTGACGTTAACAATGATGTTTTGGGCAGACAAGAGAAGATAAGGATTGTCACCAAGTCAAGAGTTGGCCACCCATTCATCAATTAGTCATCAAATCAATAGTTCCCAGTTTTGGCCTATAAAAGGAGGCATTTGCCATGCATTTAGGCATCTTGGTGTTCAGATCAAGATCATGCTCTATCTTTCTCTCTTTGTATTTTTTGTAATGTTTATGCTTTGCTTTCATTAATATCAAGTTTATGCCTTTCATTTACTTAGTCATATCTTGAGCTGTAGATCTCAAATTTAGATCTACTTTAGATGGATGGAAAGGTAAGACATAGGCCTACAACTTTTATATGGAGACCAAGATCTAAAAAGGCCATTTTCAAGTTCAAATTGGAGCAACAACAAA
>NW_011503800.1:6546-8520 GCF_000495115.2 Populus euphratica | reverse complement strand
TTTATAAGAAAAAAAATAAAAATTTGATTTTTAGAAAATATATTTATATATAGGAATAGCCACGAATCCTAAATGAAATTGATCTCATTTTTTTAGAAAAAATGTGAAGATACCCGATTAAAAAAAAACATGTCTATTGAATCATTTATAATACCTTTAACTGTCAAATAAAAAAAAAATATTTCAGATTTCCCTTATGACAAAAAAATTTAAAGATCTTCTAATCTCAATATATAGTTTTTTGTTTTTTTTTAATTAGACCAAAAATGTTAAGTCCGGTTTGGATATACCATAGTATAACTATGAAAGGATGAACAGTAAAACAAAAGGAAATTAATATTTTTTTAAGTATATCAACTTAATATTTTCTCTCAATCAAATACATGAAATATAATCTTTTTTTCTATTTTAGTATACTAACTTCTCGATTGTTCCAATCGTGCACATCTATAAAAACCCTCTGTTATTTTTTCCATCACATGCTTTCCCATTTCTTCTATTAAAATAATAATAAAAATAAATTATGTTAATAATTTATTTATCAATCTTGATTAATCATATTATATTTCACAATCTCGCTGCAATACCTAGGCAGCATACATTAGGTAAAAGCCTTTTTTCTTAGTAAAAAAAACTTATTTTAATTTAAGATATCTTTGTTTATTACTGGTTCGGAGGGCACTTTTACTGAAAAATAAAACCATATTAGAAGATGAAAGATTAAAGAAAATACTTAATTGATATAATTGAAAAGGTTAGCATACCAAAACGAGAAATGTTAAAGCTCTGCATCTGCACTCAAATAAGATAATCTAAGATTTAGTGTACCAAGAACATATCATACCGTAAATTAACATTGAAATTAAATTATCTAGTAGATGATGTAGATGATCTAGTGATAAAAATTTGGGGTTAAAATATTTACTTTTTTTGTATTTTAAGTTTGAATTTTATAGTTGTTAATATAATAATTATTAAAGGTTTATATTTTTATTAACTTTAGACTTGTGTAATTATCCCTGATATTAAATATAATAGTCCATATTTGTTTCAGGTATAGAAAAGGTTAATATTAGTATACCTCTAAGTTTATGAACATCAACAGATAATGCAATCATGCGTGAAGAAGAGTTGGGTCACTCTACCTTTTCCCAAAAAATCCAGTGTGGTGTCTAATTTCATTGGATGGGCTTGTTGTCCTCTTATCTGGTCTTCATTGACACAACTTGGGGACTTCCTGAAACTCAAGTGACGGCCCTGACCATCATAGATTCATCCATGGTGTGTTTGAACTGCGTATCCATGATTTTTAAAGAATTTTGCTTCATAAACGCAAGGAAATTATTGATCAATTCATTTTTCCTTATGGTTTATGTTTTGTCCTAATATATATTAGTATCTTAGCTGATAGTTAAACTATTAAGTTGAGATAATTTTTTGATATAATATCGAGTTTTAATAACTTGTGCGTTTGAATTCCCATTATTTTTATTTATTTATTAAAAAATTAATTATAAGATAATATAAATTTATGTAAATTTTAAATTCAAAAAACTTAGAACATATTAAAAAAAATATATAAATTATATTTTGAAATTTCATATAATAACTTAAATTATAAAGTTAAAATAATTTTTTTAAAAATATATACAGTACGTGATATTCAGTAAAATCTCTTGTAATCTTAGTTGAAAGTACTTTTTCTAAACAGTGCAAAAACTAATACAATGCCATTCGGACAAAGATAGAACACTTGTGCTAATTGAGATGTGCTCATGGACGGTTGGTTATCTCTGAAACCCTCTTGCAGGAAAATAAAATCACGAACAACTTACAACACCTATGATGATAAATATATAGGACAACAACACAAACCACAATCGTCCATAGATTACACAATTTTGTATTTAGAAAACATGTAATATAAAAATAACTCTTCGCATACTCAAAGTTGTTGTCCATTCGTGAATTCTG
>NW_011503800.1:0-5920 GCF_000495115.2 Populus euphratica | reverse complement strand
ATAGAAGAAGTTGAATTTAAGAGCGGGAGAGAGACAATCAGAAGAGAAGAGAATTGTATTCAACGGTGTGATTTGTTTACAAAAGAGTAGTCTGGCCTGAGGGGAAGGTTTCTCGTTCTAACTGATATGGGACAAACTCAAGGTGGTAAAATGGAGACCAACTTGAGTTTTAAACTAAATTCTGAAGACATTCAGGAGTACGCACCTTAGTGAAGAGATCAGTAGTTTAACCAGCAAAAGAAACTGATAATAGTCCAATGGTGCTATAAGTTA
The DNA here is from genome assembly GCF_000495115.2 of Populus euphratica. Lineage (NCBI taxonomy): Eukaryota > Viridiplantae > Streptophyta > Magnoliopsida > Malpighiales > Salicaceae > Populus > Populus euphratica. Next base: position 5,647 of record NW_011503800.1, on the reverse strand, counting down.
GATGGTGATGCACAAAGTGACAATCTATCTCAATGTGTTTTGTGCGTTAATAAAATATATCATTGCGAACAATCTAGATAGCACTCTGATAATCACAGCTGATGATAATTAAAGCAAAATGAGTGACACCCATCTCTTAAAGTGACAATCGAAGCAAAAGAAGTTCCCAATAGAATTCTCGAATTCTATGCTGGATCTAGTGACAACTAGTTGCTTCTTGCTGCTCAACAAATAAAAATATTGCCAAGGGAGAAGTCATAGCCAGTTGTGAATCTACAATCAGTGGGGTCAACTGCCTGAGTAGGCAAGAAGCTCAAGTAAAGAGTGGGCAAAGAGATGTCACGGAGACAGAGTAGGGCGTGCAAAGAGGAGAGAAGACTTGACTAGTAATATAAGAGATGTCAGGACAAGTAACTATAAGATAACAATACTTGTCACTGTATATGATATGTTCCCCACATCGATTCCCTTTAGGCTTAGGCTAGACTAGATACACTTCTTGTAAACAAATCACATCATTCAATATAATTTTTTTTTTTATATTATCTGATGTTGGGGCATTCTAGAAATCAAATATATATAAATTTATATAATTTAATAACTTATTTACTGCACGAAACTACTAGTTTGTATTAATCAATCAAATAAACAATATAAATAAGAAATAGGGGAAAACTCTTCTCTACTCAATTTACTTTTATTTAAGCTTTTTCTATCTTCTTCTGTCTATACTCTTTACCTACGCAGTTCTTCACTAACTACATATATACACACTAAGCTGGGAGTAAAAGTCATAAATTATGCCTTAAATTAAGCTTCCAGCATGTGCTAAGTGGGAGATTAGTTATTACTACTTGTATATGGTGGAGGCGAGACATTGTTTGTCTCTACTTTACTAACAATCTTCCATTTAGAGACAAACAATGAAATTATTTTTTATCCTTGAAGACCAACCGAAGTTTTACATAACTTTAGTTTATCAAGTTTAACTCCTTTGATTAACATACATTTTCTAACATTAGTTGTTCATCATGTAGCAATTATCAGATGAAGTAATATTTGATTTGAATATGTTTAGTCCAAGAGTGATATGCTGGATTCTTGACAAGGAAGATTGCACTATAGCTGTCATTATACAAAGTACCTTTTCCATTCATCTTGCCTAATTCTTTCAAAAAACTTTGTAACCATACTATCTCTTTTGTAAATTTTAAGACTGCAATATATTCAACTTTTGTTGTTGAAAGAGCGATAATTTTTTACAAAGTTGAACTCCAGGAAACAGCAGTGCCTCCTAGAGTATATACATATCCTGTAGTGCTATTTCTTCTATCAATATCTCCTATTAGATTAGCGTTTACAAAACCTTCAAGTTTCAAAGCACTACCTGTGAAGGTAAGACAAGTCTCAAGGAACCTTTTAAGTATCTTATGATCCATTTTACCGCCTCTCAATGCTACTTTTTAAAATTGCTCATATATCGACTTACAACTCCCACCGCATAGGCAATGTTTGGTCTGATATAGACCATAGTATACACCAAAAAGCTGATAGCTAGGGCATATAAAATCTTATCTATGTATCCATATTCTAGCTCAATTTTTAGCAACTGATCTTTGCTTAGTTTGTAATGATTCCCTAAAGGTGTACTTACTGGTTTAGCATTATCCATATTAAACCTGGTGAGAACCTTCTTGACATACTCTACTTGTGAAAGCTTTAATGTGCCTTTGTTTTTATCTCCAATGATTCTCATACCAAGTATTTGTTTAGCAGCTCCTAGGTCCTTCATTTCAAACTGTTTTGACAATTGCTGTTTCAACTTGTCAATCTTTTCAATGTTGGATCCTACAATCAACATATCATCTATATATAATAGTAGAATGATGTAGGACTTGTCAAAACATTTGACATAGTAACAATGATCAGCTTGACATTTTATGTACCCCAAACTATATAAGAAGTTGTCAAACTTCTTGTACCACTGTCTTGGAGCTTGTTTCAAACTTATAGGTTTTTCTTTAGCTTGCAGACTTGGTTATCCTTTCTTTGTATTGCAAATCCCTTTGGTTGTTACATATAAATGTCTTCCTCCAAATCACTAAGAAGAAATGCTGTTTTTATATCTAGTTGTTCAAGATGTAAATTTTCTGAAGCTACTATCCCCAAAATAACTCTGATTGTTGTGGCTTCACAATTGGAGAAAATATCTAAGAGTAATCAATTCCTTTCTTATGTTGAAACCCTTTTACAACAAGTCTTGCCTTGAACTTTTTGTTTCCATCATGCTCAGTCTTTACTTTGTAAACCCACTTGTTTTGCAAAGCTTTCTTTCTTTTAGGTAGTGTGCTTAGCTCTCATGTCTTGTTTTTCAATAAAGAATCTATCTCGTCCTTCATGGCTAATTCCCAGTTGTTTGAGTTTTCATATTGTAATGATTCTTCATAAGTTTGTGGTTCACCTTCATCTGTCAACAAAAATATAATTCAGTAGAAGTATGAATTGTTGTGGGGGTTTTACTGTTCTTAAAGACCTGCGAACATAAATAAGTTTCATTTGACTCTATATCTTCCTGTGTAGTAGTTGGTATAAATATGCTTGAATCTTCTTGTAAACTCTCTTGATTTTTGTTTTGCTCGGTAACATTAGGAAACCCTTCTAATCTTATAAATTCATATTTTTGTTGACTTGTATCTGAATCAACCATATCTGTTTTTATACAAAAATTTCTCATTGACGATCACGTTCCCGCTTCTGATAATATTTCTGTTCTAATCATCCCATAAGTGAAATCCAAATTCTTTATCTCCAGAGCCAATGAAGAAATATTTTTTGGATTTGGCATCTGACTTGTTGCAAGAACCTCCAAGAGATGCTACTGGAGAAGATCCCTATAAATCTGTGTGTACCAGTTCTAGCTCTCTTAGTTTTAAGGTCTTGCTAACCTTTAAGAAAATAAGCTTCTTCTATTTTCTAACAATACAACTTTCATAAATATCTAGTTCAATATTTTTAACTCTGGCAGCTTTCCTTTTGACTGAAGTATCTTCATCTCCTTTTGACTTATATGGCTGATTTTATAGTGCCGTAGTTGTACCTGATTTTCTGCTTCAGTAGAGGTAATAATGCCTGCAAATTTTGTGGTCATATACAAGATACCGGTTTTTTTTTCATGAGCCAAAACCATTGCTCCCTTCGATACTTTCCACATACCTCCATAAAAAAAGATTAAATGACCATTGTCGTCAAGTTGTCCAACAAAAATCAATTTCCTCTTTAATCTAAGAACATGTCTTACATTTTATAAGTTCCACATAAGATCCATTGGTTGTCCATCGGCCGGATAGATTACATCGTGATCTCTAGCGATATAGTTTTGCATCGTTTTGTGATGTGGTGTACAGTGAGATGAAGCACTAGAATCAAGAATTCAATCATCAATTAGACTTTGTACCAAGAAACAAAGTATCTTATACCTCATATGTGGTAGCATTCATAGAGTCAGCTTCATATTTCTTTATTTTGTGCAACTCCTCTTGTAATGACTAGGTTTGCCATAATTATAACATTTAACCTGCTTTCTGGGAAGGTCTGTTTAGTATTGTGGTTGCTTTTGTGGACGTGGTTGTAAAAAAAGTTTAATAAAAAGTGCTTTTTATGAGATTTGTTTTTAATTTTAATGTGTTTGGTTAAAACTGCGGTTGAAATTATAGTTTAAGAAAAAGTAATTTGTTATGTTTGGTTAATATGTTTTTTATATGAGGTTTTATAATTATAATTTCATATCAAAATGAATAATCTTGTACATTAATAAAAAAATTTATTATCTCATTAAATTATTTGTAATTTTATCTTGTATAAAATTCATACGTGAATACCTCTATGATACTGACCGAGGTATAAAAATAAATTGAAAAACTGTACAATAAATGCCATGTTTTGATTTTTCATGCTTTATGGGATACAACACTCTATCAAAATAAATCTATAGTTTCCTTGGGATCAATATACAATGTAAAGCATGTACTGAATATTCTTCCTCGTTTATATACGAAGATGTGAAGAAGACAACCAAAACCACCTTCCCCCAATACAGTATCAGGACAGAAGTTCCTAGTGGCTGCTTTTAATTCACTAAAGGAAAAGCTCTTCAAATTTAAGGACTGCAAGATCTCACCCCGTGTCCGAGGAGTTGAAGGCACTATGGAACAAGAGACCATGCTGCTTAACCCACTCTTGTCATTCCCACCTTTGCCAGTATATCTTGATTCCCTATTTACTTTTCCTTTCTCTTATCAATCAAAATACAAATAAAGGTCTATAAGGTCCATGTCCTAAGAAGGAAAACATCAAGAATCCAAAATAATGCTACTTTCTAAAAGGAAAAGGCTAGAGCAAAAAACTAAATATTCCTTTTTAAAAAAAGATCAAAAAAAGAATGAACAAAAATTACTACCTTTGGCAAACAGTGAGAACAAATATCCATCAAGAATAAGATGTGTGTGAATTTATGAACATATCATTTCAAGGAGGACTCACAACTTTAATTTGTGTACTGAAGCACAACCTCATTGACACAAAGACGTCGAAAACCCTTCACTTTGGTCACATGTATTGCAGCTGCTAAAGATTGAATAACTATTGAAACCCAGCTCAAAAGAGCTTTGATAGAAACAAGGCAAAAATAAGCTTGGGACAGGGAACAAAAAGAGAAACACAAAAGGGAGAAAGCTAAACAAGAATGAGTAAGGAAAAATTTGGGAAATGAGAGTCCAAATCAATGGCAGTAACTTGGAAACAAAAGAGAAGATGAGCTCTAAGGTTAGGGAAGATGAGCTCTCGGGTTGGGAAGTTTTGCAGTGTTTAAGTAATTATACACAGTGTTGGTGAGAGAGAGGAGATCATGACAACAATTGTAAGTTACTTTTCACAAACCTTAGTTTTTAAGTGAGACCTACTTAAAATAAAAATGTGGTTACTTATTAACCAAACACTCTAAATCAACCTTTGCTTTCAAATGCTACTGCATCCATAACGCTAAACATCCATTTACTTTTACTTCTGTATCTTGATTTTAATCTGTCTTTGGATAAGCCTTTATTTTGTCTCTTTCCTCGAGTGTTAATGCTGAGAATTGAACCTGAACCTAAGTTTGAACTTGAACTTGAACTTTCATCTGAGTCTTTCCTGTACTTCTTCAGCTAAAATCAAATCTTGGATATCATCATATTTTAGTTGGGATTTTCCTGCTGAGTTACTCACGACTATTTTCATAACTTCCCAACTGCTTGGAAGTGAAGCTTGCAAAATAAGTACGTGAATCTCATCATCAAACTCAATCTCAACAGATGACAATTGATTTGTGATGATCTTGAAATTGTTGAGATGTTGTGTAACAGGGGTGCCTTCTGTCATCTTCTAGTTGAACAACTTCTTCATCAAATGCACTTTTTTTTCTATTTCCTGAGGGTTTCTTTCATACATCTCAGCCAAGGCTTCCATTAATCTTGTAGTGATTTTTTTTGCAACATTATGAGCAAACTCTTCTTAATAAAGATAACCTGATAATGCCCAAAACCTGTCTATCAGGAATTAGTCAATCTTCTTCTTGTATTTTCTCTGGTTTGCTTCCCAACAAAGAAAGATG
>NW_011503659.1:0-9212 GCF_000495115.2 Populus euphratica | reverse complement strand
TAACCATAGTATTCTAAACAAATTAGATGTTAAAGGAAAGTCTAATTTTCATATATTTTAAAATTATAAGGATGTAATTCTAATTAAATTTCATGACAAATTTGCAAACATTATAAGACATAAAAATCCTAGCATGTTCACTATGCAGATATCCAATATAATATCTTATATACCATTCTAGAATAATTTTAAAAATTTATGCAATTAAGGCCCTATTTATTTTATGAAAAGTGATTTACTGAAAATCATTTTTCAAACTTTTTTATTTTTATTTTTTATTAAAAATTAATTAATAAAAAAACTTTTCAGTCAAATAAAAATTTGATTTGATTTCCAAGAAAGTGTTTTTCTTTTATTTTGGATAAAAAAACTTTTTTAGAATATGTGAAAAAATTAAAAATATTATATTATTTGCTAATTTTATCAAATTTGGTCTTCAAACTTTTGATTGTTATATATTTTATTCTGATTTTTTTTACAATCTCATCTTTTAAAATTTAATTTAATTTTATTTTTACATTAACTTTGGTGCTTATTTTTATGATTATTATTTTCTTTTCTCTTATCATTTTTTTAATTAAAAATTTTTATTTATCAGATTTTGTTCTTATTCTTTTGAATGTTATTTATTTTATTTGAAATAATTTATGAAATTATAATTTTTTTTTAATTTCATCATCTTTCAACCTTTTTATTTGTTAGATTTGATATCCATTATTTTTATTTTTATTTATTTTATTTAAGATAATTTATGAAATAAGATCTTTTTTAATTTTATTCTCATTTAAATTTTTAATTTGTAAGATTTGTTCCTTATTATTTTAACAAACTTGAAAAAAGATAAAAAATTAATAAATTATTTTCTAGCTCATTTTTAAAACATAATCAAACACTGAAAATTATTTTTTAATTTATTTTTCATAACACTACTAAATATCAAAAAATAATTTATTTTTTAAGAATTCATTTTTCAAAAGTAAACTACTTTCCAGCAAATAAACAAGATCTATATTCTACTTGATTTTTCTATATCTAGAATTATAATTACATGTATTAATTACATTATAGTTCTTAATTACTAAAACTTATTTACAATTAAGTCATACTTGATTAATCATTTTAGTTTAATATCTTACCAATGGTTCTTAATGTATGTAACTTATTAGGTTCTTTAATATGCTAATCTAAATATAAATCATAATCCTAAATAAAATAAGATTGAATAAATTAAACAACTTAATTTATTATCAATTTTAAAACTAATTTATTTATATTTGAAAATCAAGTGCACCGTTCAGTAATGTTTCATGATCCATCAAATATTAAAAAGTCATAAGTGCTTTAATTTTATTTTTTAGTGACCAGCTTTTCAGTATAATTATTATTCATTTATTAAGAATGTTTTGATTTAGATATTTAACCAAAGAGAATGTATACTTTGTTAAATCATATTTGTTCTCGATAATATAATCATTGATTATTTGAATAAGATGTAAAACTCTTTTTAAAATTCATTCCATCTTGTGCAAAGATTTCATAATCAATATTATTCGAGAATAGGTGAAATATTTTTCCTACTTCACCTAAGATGATGAATCCTCTCTTGATCACTAAATTACTTTCATATAGTTCATGTCATTTCTAATATCCAGTCGTTTATTAACCTTGGTTAATGCAACGTGTAATTAGATCAAAGTATAATATTCTCTATATAAGATAACTTAGTAATTTGAAGTCTAAGAATCATTTATATAATTGTCACATGAGTATTCCTATAAAGATAAATGATTTTTTCATATGAAATTATCATGTGTGTGAGTTTAGTGTACATATCATCTAATAAACACCTATATATTAATTCTAGGTATTTCTTATTTCTCAGCTTATTAGAATAACTATTTTTTTTAATAAAGAAAGTAATATAATATATATTATTCTTAATAGCTCAAATTAATATAAAGTCTTAATAGAGAATTGACTAAGAATATCTAAAAACAATATTTTATTAAAATAAGAATCTCATTGTTAGAATCACATTATAAATTCATTTACAAAAGCACATTTTGTCTCAACTACTTTATATCTTTACTCTAGTTTTATTATTCAAACATAACTGAATATTAAAAATAATTTTTTTATTAATAATAAATATATTTGTATTTAAATAAAATTAGTATCAAATATAACTAACTGATTGACTATAGGCATATATACTAATAATATCATTAGTTTGGGTCTTTCTGAATAAATATCATCAAAGATATCTAAAACTTCTCTATACAACCTATAAAAGAGTTAGCTTAGAATAACATTATTGTTATTCGTATAACTATACACATATCCAACATTATATTAAAAACCTGTAGTGCACTTTCTACATCATTATCTATTTTAAACTTCAACAAAATATAAAAGGCATGGGGTTTTCACTGTAGCAATCCATATTAAAAATCTCATTTTTTCTTTCAAAACAAAACCAATAAACTTGTTAAGGAGGTAATTTGGTAATTTCACAAAGATATATTTGTCATTGTCAAATTTAAAGGGGGAAATTAAGTATTTTTCACTTTTAGCATGCATAGTAAAATGACAATTCTACCCTTAGGTTAAAAAAATGTTAAAGATGATATACAAGGGTTTTTTGTATTTTCAATTTTTTAAGAACAATAAAATGATTTAAATGCTTTTAAAATTGAATTTTTTTAGCTTACATCCGAGGGCATTTTTATATTTTTGTTTGGGTTTTTTTATTTTTTTGTTACTATCAAGTTGGTTTAAGGGCAACTTTATCATATAACAAATATAAATGTTATATTAAAAAAAAAAGATAGTTAATACATGTATTATAGTTGTTAGCACATGAGTGACCCTCGCGCCTTTTAGAAGTTGTATGAAAGCCATCTAGTTACCAAATACTTCTTACCATGGTGGTGCTGGAATTGTCTAGATGTTCTTGTCGTTATGAGATGGTGTATATGGATAAAACTATCTGATTTCATGCTTATGTCTTTTTTTTCTCTCTCCTCAATTTAATACTTGCCCCTTCAAGTTTTAAAAACAACCCTCAATTTGTTATTCCTTTAAATTTAGTCCATGTTTTTTTAATTGTTATTTTTTATTTGGAATAATTTATAAAATTATAATTTTTTTAAATTTCATCCCTCTTTATTTTTTTTTTCATATTTCAAATTTTGTTCCAATTCTTTTCATTACTATTTATTTTTACTAGAGATATATTTTTTTTAACATTTTCATCCTTTTTCACTTCTTTTTATCAATCAACTTTGATCCTCATTCCTTGTATTGCTATTTTTTTCACTTTGATAATTTTTTTAAATTGATTTTTCTTCTTATTTCATCCTTCAATATTAAAATGAGTAACATCATAATAACCTTATAAAAAAAATAAAAATAAAAACATTATTTAGCCTAAATTAACTTGCCAAATATATCTCTAGTCATGAGACTAATATAAAAAAATAAATTGAAATAAATTATAAAACTCCATTTACAATCAACTCTGTCAGATCTAGTATTAAATAATAAAATTTATAAAAATTCTAATAAAAATAACAAAAAACAAATTAAATCATCATAAATTAATTTGTAAAATACTATTCTTGAAGAATCATGAAAATAACAAGCTTTTTTTAAAAAAACTAATATAGTAATTCAAAAATAACATGTCAAATCAAGTTTTTTTAAAAAATAACTTATGTTAAATCAGGCTTTTAGAAAAGATAAAAACTAATATAGCGTGAATAAACTTGTATAGCGTTAATCAGATATATGACTTATCTTTAACTTGAATATTTTACTTTCAGTGAAGAAGAAAAATAATAATTAAGATTCAAGTTTTCAAACCTTAAATCCTAAATTTCAATTTTTTTCATCTAAAAATACATTTTAAAAAATTAAAAACTTTGATAAACACAATATTAATCCTAAATTAGTGAAATTTCAATTTTTTTCATCTAAAAATACATTTTAAAAAATTAAAAACTTTGATAAACACTATTAATCCTAAATTAGTGTACAAATAAAATGCCAAACCAATTAAAAAAGAACTTCACAGTTTGAAGAAAAAAATCACATTCATTAAAATTGATTGATCTTTTATATGATCGGAACGTACTCCACCAATCCTCTTTCTCCTCTCTTTTCTAATCACTCATTTTGAACAGTGAGAGCGAAAAAAGAGCTCCATTTTTTTCTTTAACCTAAAATTATATTTTGTAATTTTTTAAACACCGCAGATGTAAGTACATTCAAAACAAAATAAATTATTACACATAAAACAATGTTTTTTAAAAAAAATCTAGGAACATAGCAAATTTACGTTGAAAAAGTGTAATAATGTCAATGTTAACATGTTCATTAAAAACGTAATATATATATAACCTAAATTTCAATTTTTTTCATCTAAAAATACATTTTAAAAAATTAAAAACTTTGATAAACACAATATTAATCCTAAATTAGTGTAATTTACAGCCTCAAAAGCACTACTTTTAAAATAAGTTTCAGCATACAGACATCACCATGAACACAGGAGAGTTTAGAATACCACTGGGACCTGCAACTTTGAGTGAAATTTCAATTTTTTTCATCTAAAAATACATTTTAAAAAATTAAAAACTTTGATAAACACTATTAATCCTAAATTAGTGTACAAATAAAATGCCAAACCAATTAAAAAAGAACTTCACAGTTTGAAGAAAAAAATCACATTCATTAAAATTGATTGATCTTTTATATGATCGGAACGTACTCCACCAATCCTCTTTCTCCTCTCTTTTCTAATCACTCATTTTAAACAGTGAGAGCGAAAAAAGAGCTCCAATTTTTTCTTTAACCTAAAATTATATTTTGTAATTTTTTAAACACCGCAGATGTAAATACATTCAATACAAAATAAATTATAACACATAAAACAATGTTTTTTTAAAAAATCTAGGAACATAGCAAATTTACGTTGAAAAAGTGTAATAATGTCAATGTTAACATGTTCATTAAAAACGTAATATATATATAAAATTTACAGCCTCAAAAGCACTACTTTTAAAATAAGTTTCAGCATACAGAAATCACCATGAACACAGGAGAGTTTAGAATACCACTGGGACCTGCAACTTTGGAATTTAATACAAAGATTCCTGAAAGAGACTATGGAATTTAGTGCACATAGACGCCAAGCAAATATCAGGTGAATAACAGTAGTCATATGCCTACAGAGAATCGCATTCCACCGTGCTTGAAACTTCATTGTGATGGCCAAATACCCAATTCAATAAACGCATGATGGGAAATGGAACTGAATGCGTAACGTGATTTGCAAGGATAAATCCACATGTGCTATTTCAACAAAAATACAGCGTCTATGCTACTATCATCAACAATTTCTCTTCAAGTCTATATACATTGTCTACAATGCTTATACATAAAATTCATATTTAATAATAGAAAAAGACGAGTATCGTGAAAAAATGATCAGCAGTGTGTAAATCAGTGGCACTAGGCAAATGGAAAGTAAAAGTAGACAGCCAAATCAAAGAATCAGTGATGTTAAGGAACCACAAGCATTTAAGAATGATCAAGGCAAAGGCATGGGAGGCTTCCAGCTTGAGAACTCAACCATGTTTCTGTTAACAATAGTTCGATTGTGCAGCCAGAATGTCTCAGCTGATTGGTGGAATTGCCGTACTTTTCTCTGAAGTTCCCACATTATTCCTTGCATTGCAGAACACAACTCAAGTTCTGGAGCATATACCCACAAGCATCTTACTTGTCTACCTGCAGCTATCATCCGCTCTACATCTTCATCTGAAAAGCAAGCTCAACGTTAACTGCATGACCCAGGACAGTATCCAAAACATGGAAGAAGCAATCATATTTAATTTAACCTGGAATTGATTCTAGATACTCCAAGAGTTCCAGCCCTATTCGAGTAGATGGCCATTTGATTGATATCTGGGTGTAGTCAATCACGTTTTGGAAAGGAAATTCTGCTTGATCTGATAATATAACTGGGACACACTCCTGTTTAGCAAATACATAGAATCACTTTAACTGACCTGCATGTGTGTGTGTGTGTGTGAGAGAGAGAGAGAGAGAGAGACCACAAAAAAAGACTCATAAAACCGAAGTGTCCAAGAAGACTCTCCACGTGGAGCAATGCAGAACTTTGCATTGCGCAGGTGTTGAAAATATTCCATCCTTCCAAATTTCTCAGGACCACTGAACTTCAACTCTGGACATTCCAACTGTTTATGATGTCATTATGCATTCGCTATATCACTTACAAACAAATATGAGCATTAACAGTAATCTTCATCTCAAGCACGATGGAGAATATCCTACTGAAACAAATTTACAAGGCTGAGTATGTTAAACAGAATGCACAAACAAGTGACAACCCACAAACACTCATAAAGACTCTGTTCCTTTGCCAAAGGAATGCACAAGTGTCCCCAATCCAATCATAGACTGAAGTCACCGCCAAAGAAATACATTGACTGGATTCAGTTTGCATGTGCAAAAATATGCAATGAAGTGAGCACAAGAAAAGGCTAATGTTAAGTTCCTACTATGACTATTCTAACAGATACATAATTCATGTTTTATATATGACAGATTAGCTAAGCATGGTCAGCTTCAAAAGCAAAAAAGATGGACACTGAGCCATATGAACATTTCAGAATTTGTGCTTCAAGTTCATACAGAGACCAAAACTAAATCAACAATGAAAGTTATGATATGTTCTTCTACACATCAAGACAAACCCGTATGGGTAACCACAAAATCACATAACATCACACAACATACCTAATCTAATTGTCAAAAACTGAATAAATATATAAATAAATAAACCTTATGTGGATACTGCTTTGCAAGCTCTATTAACTTCAGGCGCCCAACTTTCCCTTGTGCACGGCCTAAATAATTCGCCAAATACTTCCTCTTTGACAAAGGTAGAGGTTGAGCCATCGCTGCCCCTCTTTTAGTCATCCCATCTTCAACATTCCCAGGAATGATAACGTCTTTCCATGTATTAAAAGAACTCGTGTCTTTCTTATCAGTCCTATCCCCCTACACTAACACACAACCCGACATTCTTAAAGCCACAAGCTTCAAAATCACACAGAATTAGGACCATATAGAAATATCAACAACTCAAGCAGGTAAATGTAGCATGTCGAGAAGTAAGAATGGCACCTCAGGAGTAAGAATTATGGAACGATTAATGTAAGTCGCCCAAGATCTAAATAAGTGAGCTCCGGCACCACTGCAATCGCACAAAAGCAAGCACATATACGTCAACATCCCAAGAAACATAGACGAAGAGAATCACCGCAATAAGCATTCTAATAAATCATAGCGAATTCAAGTTGAAGCCAAAGAATGGTTATATACCTAGGGAAGACAAAAATGTGATCACGTCCTCCTGATCTTCTAAAGTAGGGCATTTGACTCAATACCTGAAAAATTGACATCACTAATAAAAATTACACTTGAGGTTGAATTAAAGTATTATTTAAATTTTAAAAAAAATTACCTTAACATAAGTGTGGTTAATTTCCTTATCATTCAAACCACCCATCATCCGTACACATTTAACATAGGCAGGCACAAAGAATAAGTTAGCTTCCTCTTTCTTTCTAGTCCTAAATCTCGATTGCAACAATAACCTGTGTATCTTAACCTGTAATTGAGTCGAATAAAATTATAAAAAGAGAATGAGTAATAGCTGAAAGCCCTTGGAGTTTGCAAGAAACTACCTGAGTGCCCCACTGGCCTTTAACGCAAGCATCAGCAGAGATTTTTCCTTCTCTGCCTTGCAAGAGTTCCTTCAATCCGTCAATTTCGTCTTCCTCGTAGACGTAGATCTTGAGGGAGAGGTGGGTCCCGTAGCCCATCTGGGGCCAGGAGAGAGATCCGTCGTCGGAAAAGTGAACGACGTTTTGTGATGCGTGGTCGTGATTTAAGGAGGAGGGGGGGCAAGTAGTGAACGGGTGGTCGAAGAGGCGAGTTAGGAAGAAAGTGGAGGCGACTAAGAGGAGAGCGCCAATCTGGTGGGAGCGGGTGCATGGTGGTGTATTGTGGTGGTGAAGAGAGAAGATTCTGGTGGGTTTGTTGTTCGGGCTTCTCATTTTGTTTTCCGTTTTAGTGAAGTGGAGGTGGGGTTGTTTGGTGAGCCAGTGACGAGGGGAAGAGAAGAGAAGAGAAAATGGGAAAACTTTAAAAATACTCCCGATTACAACAATTTATTTATTTATTTTATCAAGCTTTCGTATCCTAATTAATGCGGGTGTTTGACCCATCTCTTATTAAAGAATTTTTAAAAATTAAAAAAAAATAATTTTTAAATAATTGATATATTAAAATTAAAATATATTATTTTGATATATTTTTAAATATTTTTTAAAAAAATTAATTATTATTACCCTCTCAAACACTTCAAAAACTTTTTTGATTATTTTTAACAACTATTTTTTGTCAATATAATACTTATAGAAAAGTATTAATGTTTTTTAAGGTTAATTATCATTTATCATCCAAAAAAAATCAGTTAGAAAAAACAAATAGTTATCCTGGATGGTTGAAAGAATCATAGAAAACATGGTTATGAAATCATATATGGTTATGAAATCCAAATTGGATCATAGGTTCAAGATTTACATTAATTGATTTAGTTAATTTAATTTTTATTTTTTTAAAAAAAATCTCCAATGCAATGTTTGATAAAAAAAAATAAGGTTTTTCTATTAAAAACATATTAAAAGAGATCTGATTTTTATTGTGGCTTTAGATACAAAATACTATGAATTAAAATACTATAAATTAGAATAGTATAAATATATATTTTTTTAAAATATTATCTTCGTCATTGCAAAATTAATTGGAAATAAAATGATTAAACATGTTTCTTTATTATATTGTAATGATTATTTTACTTTAAAAAACATAAAAAATATATTAAAAAAAAACTTTGGATGAGTACCTCTTTTGTTTTTTTCAAAAAAAGTAAACAGCTAAGAAAAAAAAATATAAACAGAGAAGTTTCTCTATGTTTTTTAATTTTTAAATAGTAAAATAGTAAAATTATCCTTTTTCATAATTGTGAAGTAGAGTAAAAAATAATTAAATATTTTAAGATACATAAATTATTATTTAAATTCAAAAGTGTTAGCATGCTAGTATGTAGGTGTATC
>NW_011503698.1:8149-8967 GCF_000495115.2 Populus euphratica | reverse complement strand
GAACTTGTTGTTGACGCTGATTTCGATTAATTGCCTCAAGAAACTGTGCATAGCTCTGCTTCATAGGAGTCCATTAGCTAGCATCTGGGCATGTCTGCACAACGGTTTGCTTCTCATCTGTGCTAGCAAAACTAGGATGACTTAGTTCTAAATATGGAATTGATAATTTCCGAGGAGTGAGAGAAAGATGTGGCAGCAGCTGTTTGATGGTATTTGTTGAATCACATTTTGTAGTTTGAGTACAGAACTTGTTGTTGACGCTGACTTTGATTAATTCTCTCAAGAAATTGTACATAGCTCTGCTTCACAGGAGTCCATTAATTATCATCTGGGCATGAAAAGGCATGAAAATCCTCTCATCATTTCTCAGTACATAGATCTGCTTTCCTATAGAAAGATCCATGGACAGTTCCTGCTAGGATTGCACGCATAGATATACAGAAAAACACAAGAAAAAAAATATATTCACACAATTTAATATTGTACTTGTTTCAGCTAGGGGTGATCATTTTCGGTTCGGTTCGGTTTTTATCAAAAAAAAGTAACCAAACCGAAAAAAAATAAATTGAAAAAAAACCCGAAACCGGGTCAAACCGACAGGTTTCGGTTCGGTTCGGTTCGGTTTTTTAGGGGAAAAACCGGTTCAAATCGGTTTGGCTCGGTTTTTCCTGTTTTTCCGGTTTAGCTCAGTTTTGGCTCAGTTTTTCCAGTTTGGCTCGGTTTTTTTTCGGTTTAGGTTCGGGTTCGGTTTGGTTTTTCGGTTTTTTAGTTATAAAACCGAAACCGAACCGAACCGGCTGGGTTTTTTAAAAATTTTA
>NW_011503698.1:0-8139 GCF_000495115.2 Populus euphratica | reverse complement strand
GTTAATCGGTTTAATCGGTTTTTTTTTTTGTTCGGTTTTTATTATTATTTTTTTTCCAGTTTTCTCGGTTTAATCGGTTTTTCAATTTTTTTGCTCACCCCTGATTTCAGCTATGTTTACGTCTATGTACTAATAGGAAGCAATTGCACCATGATCAGAATCAATATAGTTTGAACTTTTATCACTATTGTCAAGGACAGCTTATTTCTCATATATCACAAATAATATTGTCTAACTTTCTCTTTGAATGCTATTTACACCTATAGTACAAAACAGAGTTAAAACAACTATTTAAAAGATTTTGGCAAGTGCATTTTCTAAATTGCTTTAAAAATATTTATTATTTAAAATCAATAAAAAAATATTATGTTGAAATATTTTAGATAACACTAGGTTACTTCTATGGGTTAGATTAATTTTTTTATTATAAAAAAATTTCAAAATAATTTTTTAATATTAAAATGATAAAATATTAGAATAATCTAAATCAATATGAGTTAACTCATGAAATTTATAATTTAGATCTTAAACTCAACTGATCCAATAACTCTTTTTTTAATTTAGTTATATGATAAAAAAAAATATAAAGATCAATTTAAAATTAAAAAATATTAAATTGAAAAATAAAAATTGAACAAAAATCTAATATTGAAGACTAAAATTAAAAGAAAGAGAAAAAAAAAACAAGTCAGGTGCACTATGGAAACAAAAAGAAATTAGTTATTCGTTAAATATCAAAATATATTATACAAATATCAATTGGGAAAATTTTCATCTTTTTGAAATAACATGGACATATGAATTATTTATAATTTAATTTTTATAATTACTTGAAACTATTAAATGATGATAATTAGTTTTTTGCTCATGAATTTCATGTGGTGAATATAGTAATTACTATATTTTAATATAATTTTTTTAAAAAAAGATAATTATATTTTAGCAATTTGAATACTTCTTTAATTATTAATTTGATTGCACATATTTATTAGATTGTATATTTTGTTATAGCTTTTTTTTAAAATAAATATTACTAACAATTCAACTATGTAATGAAATAATTTGAAAAACTATATATATTTAAAACTTCTTATATGTAATATTTTTTCTTTGATGAAAATGTTTCTCAAAAAACAAAAACAAAATTGATTTTTTAAAACAAAAAATCAAAACTCAATACAATAAAAACAATTCAGAAACTTGAAAAATTTATATAAAAACAATCAATGAATAAAATATATCCACTACTCTTAAACCCTACAAAAACAAAGTCAGGCATGTGGGCCTCGTAACCTAGACTTAGGTGAGTTATTTTTATTTTTTTTTCTTTTTAGGTGGCATATCACTCGTGGTTTGTCTCTTTTATAAAAATAATAGGCAAAAAATCATTTATTATAGTAAATAACTTTTTATTTATTTTTTAAAATCCAACCATAACAAAGATTATCAAAAACAAATATAAAAGAATGTTTTTAAACAAATTAATAACTCTAAAAACACCCCAACACATCAAAACACTAAAAGAAAAAAATTAGTTGAATATCCTTTTCCATAGATGTTTAGAAATAATAACCACTATTATTAGATTTTTATTATTGAATGAAACTTGTTAACACTAAGAATAATATTTTCATCACTAAAAAGTGGTCAAACCAATAATTTTTCCTCTCCTCATTGTTTTTATGTGATTTTACCTCTTTTTGTTTTTAACTCAGTGATTGAAATATAAAGAAAACAAACTTTTAAATTAAAATTGAAATATTAAAAAATAGAGACCACAAGGAAAGAAAAAAAAAGAGAAAGTATGAAAAATAAAAAGAACTTTTTCCATGTTTTTCCTTTTTATTTTATACTTTGGTCTCTTTGTATTTAATTTTATCTACCCTCAGCAAATTCATATAAATTTGTCATCAAATTAAACATGTAAGATTGTAATTAGAAAAAAAAAAGGAGGAAATAAATATAGAAATTATTGTAAATTGATACAATGTTTTACCTAATCATTTTAGTATGTTTTATGTTGTTTATGCACTTAATTATACAATGTTTTACCTATTTATATGAATTAAATTCATATTTTTATGTGATAAGTGCATCGTATAATAGTTACTTAGCTATATATCACTACTTTAACCAATATGCTTTCCACCACTTAATTTTGAATATTAATGGAATCTTAGGCAAAATACACACAAGTCAGTTTTTGCAATTATGATATTTTTATTATAATTTTAAATAAGTGTAAATTTCTATATTACAAAAAGTCCATCAATAAGAATAAAAAGTTCACCTACTTGAATTATCTAATAAAAATAATTAATTTTTTATTGATATATAAATTAACCAAAAAAAACTTCTTGAATATCTAGAAAAACAAAAAGTTGAACATTTTATTTAATTGTGTCATTTAAAAAATAAACAAAGTATTGCAATTTGTCTTGTACTTGTGAAATATAAGTGAATTAGAAATTATTAGATCGCATACCCATGCAACATTGTTGATTAGATTAATTTAAAAAAAATAAAAAAACAAATATAAGCATTACTAATATGTTTTAAAGAAAGAATAAGAAAATCTTGTAGAGTTCAATTTGATGTAACCTGATCTTAAAGCAATTTAGGTATATGAAAAAACAAAATATACTTTGAATATAAAAATTTCAAGATGATATATTTTTAAAAAAATATTGACACAACAACATATTGGATCGAATTGAGTCAACCCAGGTTAACATGTAAAATTCATGACTCGGATTATGAGACCGTGATAATCTCATAGAAAGTAAAAAAAACATATTGAATTAATTTTCAATTAACCCATTGTTAAAGAATAAATTAAAAAATTAAAAAACTAAAAGAAAAGGAAACTAAGTAACCTAAATTAACCTGTCAAACCTAGACCTTGAGATCGAGATAACATAATACAAAGCAAAGAAAAATAAATTATGAACCTTAATTACCAATTAAATCAAGATTGAATGATGAAATTGAAAAAACAAACAATCAGAAAAAGGAAAAACAATAGCCTGAATCAACTTAGTTTAACCCCCTAAACTCTTGACTTGGATCATAAGATTGAAATAACTTTATATAAAACAAACCAAAACAAATTATGAATCTTAATTCTTAATCAACCCATATGATGAATGATCAAATTTAAAAAAAAATAATTACAAAAGGACCTTAAAAACCTGAGTCAACTTTGTTAACTCATAAAATTCATAACTCAAGTTGAAACTGGGATAATATTATAAAAAGTACATTGAAATAAATTATGAAGATCAATCACTAATAAATCTAATGTTAAAGAATGAAATTTAAAAAAATCAAATAAATAAAAAGTATTGTTTCAATAAACACTATTTTGTAAAAAAAAAAAGGAACAATGGTTTTTCCTCTTTAATTTCTTCTTGTTAATAATTAATAATGCAAGCTTTTGAAGCTAGCTTTATTGTCAAATAATTCTCTTGTAAGAAAATACTAAAGTGAAATTTTATAATTTTTTAAGAGTATATAATGAAATTAGAAAATAATATAAATTAGAAAACTCAATGTAAGAAAATGAATTAGGAAAGTTTATTAGCAATAAAGTGTGAGTACAAGGAAAAACCCATGAAAATATGTATTCATGGAAGATCAATAAAGATTTTAAAAGTAGAGAATAGTGATAAGTTATTTATTGTGGATATTTTGTTACTAAAATATAGGATAATAATAGGATCAAATTATTTATCAAATTAAAAGTGGTATTTGATTAGTATTTAAAAGTGCATTTTTATCAAGGTTTTATATTATCATTTTGCATTGAAAGTATCAATAACTCCTTAACTAAAGCATGTTTTATAATAACAAGTCTGATACCATAAGGTGCCTTTAATTTATGGTAAATATTCATCATAAATACAGGCCTATCACATAAATGAAAGAATTGATTGATGAGTTGAAGTATTGAAATTGGAAAGATAAAAAGAAGGTCAAACTTAAAAAAGAGATGTTGGTGGAATCTAAATTGAAACATTGTTCGGTAATTGGGTCATCTCTGAAGTTGTAGATTACAGATTTAGGTATACTTTATATAAATAGAAAGTTAAGACATGGGCCTAAAACTTTCATGAGGAAGGTAAGATCAATTTTGCTATTTGGAAGTCCAAATCTTAGCAACAATATAAAAGTATAAATTTGTCCTATAACCCAGACATTGTTCAGTGTTCAGCCCATATTTCAAGTTCTAGAACTCCAAATGACCTCAATTTTTTTTCTGAAAAGCTAAGAAAATTTCCTAGAACTTTCATGTAAGGTTGGTTCAAATTCTGACCTTATCAATGATTGATAGACAAGTAGTTAAGAATTGTCACCAAGTTAAAAGTTGGTCCCCCCACTCATCAATTAGTCATTAAATCAATAATTTCTAATTTTGGCCTATAAAAGGATGCATTTTCCATTTATTTAGCCATCTTGGTTTTCAGATCAAGATCATGCTCTTGTTTTCTCTCTTTATATTTTTGTAATGCTTAAGTTTTTCTTTCAGTAATATCTTATTTATGCCTTTCATTTCCTTTCCTTTACTTAGTTAACTTTTATCTTATTTATGTTTTTATGTTGTTTATTTATGTTTCTTTCTTTTATTATATCTAGTTAAGTTTATTACGTCAATGTGAAAAAGGTTACAATAATGGTGCAAGAATAAATATAGTGTAAACTCAACATGAACTTTAATGTTTGATACTAACATGTTTTGTATTTATTATCTTGTTCACTCTTAATACTTTGCTTATTAAATGGTTAATTTACATTTATATTGTATAACACTTGGTACAACAAATATTTGGCACTTTCATAGCCCAATTGTATGGTATAATCTACACCTATGCTATAAAAGAAACTTGATTTGTTGTTAACATAAGTTACAATCATAAATGTCTGACAACATTTACAAGTATTAGCATTATTCAAATAAGATAACTAATGTAATCATTTTAATAATTTATGATCAAATTGAAACCTCCTTTGTGTATGGTTTCTAGTTGAATAATAAGAGTTTATACTATACTTATTTGAAATACCATTAGTGGATCTTCTAGCCTTGACATTTGTTATTATCATTGTTTAATCCTTACATTGATCTTTCATCTCAAAGTTCTCATCAACTTCTTATTCTTCTTTTATTATTGTTGTTGTTGTTATTTATAATTTTTACAATTAACCTCCTTATGGTTCGACCCCAATTTTACCGGGTTATTTATTACTTCGAGACTCCTGCACTTGAAAGAAGATATCAATCTTTTGGTCTTTCAATATTAAATAGCCATTAGTAGATTATTTGTATTTCTACAACCCAACCTATTATCCTTAAACTCCTTTTATTTATATCCTAAAAATTATAGCTTGACTTCTCTTTTTCTCATTTCTTTTTAATATCGTTAAAATAAAGTATTGAAATATTTAATTTAACTATTAAATGAGTAAACTTTTAGAAATATTTTTTATCCAATCAAATATTTCCACAAAATTGATACATGAATTCATACTAGTTTTCTGGCTTACATTACCATGTAGGTTGGATAAAAAAATTTAATAAAAAAAATCTAGGCTTCAAGGAACTTTTTTAGTATTGTTATTACCTAGCATGACAACCTTAAACTCATCTAACTTAACTCTTGACCTAACCCTGATTTAAAACTATCCATGTGAGAGTTATCCTGATATGACCAAGTTAACTTTATGGGTCCAGAAATAACTTGCAACTAAAAAAAATATGGTTTGGCTTTTAAGTTTTTTTTTAGATGATATTTTTTTTAATATTGAGACAATGATATATTAGATAAGCTCGAGCTTTATGGCTTAATCTACTAGACTTGTGACCCATATCATGAACTCTACTAAGAATAACAATTTTTTACTTGATGAGATGATAATAACAATATACGTTTATATAATTGAGCACTAACCAAATTCCAGCATATTTTCTCAAGACTATAAAAATCTCATAGAAAGTAAATTAAAATAAATTATAAAGAACATTTCAAAATTAATCAAATGTTGAAAAATAAAATTGATAAAAAAAAGCCAAAAAGAATTTAGTTGAAAGAAAATAAAATTAGAAGATGGAATCTAAAAACAAATTGACATTGTCATTAAATTGAACTTAACAGGTCAACCGTAGAACCTCTCAATTCAATTTCTTGTCTGGTCCGTGTTTGAAATTAACTCGCATGAGAGTTGACTCTACTTGAAAAAATTAACTTGACAAGTCCAAAAAAAAATCAAACAGCTAGTAAAAGCTTGGTTTGACTTTTTTAAAAAAAAAAAAAAGAGATAGCACCATTTTTTAATATTGAGATTGTAACATATTAATATTGGATCGACCTAAACTTTACAACTTGTCGTAAGGTATAATATGGTGAATTAAAGTGTAAGAATGAAAATAGAAGTTGCCACCTATTTTATACAAACTAGGATCTCTAACTAATCTTCATAGTTTTAGATAAGGGGCTTACTTAAGACAAATTGCTTCATACTTTGTTTTTATGATAAAAGTGCATATTATATCCCTAGACAAAAAAATTTGTTTAAACTAACTTACAGATGGAGAAAATAAACTATTAGGAATTAGGATTGATTTGGGATATATGCTTGGCTATAAGGCTCAATCCTCACTTTCAAAAAGTGGACATTAAACCAAATACAATAAAATTTATGAATTGAGATTTTAAACCAATTTTCTTAACTATATCCCAAATTAGATCCATAAATGATCATAAAATTTTAGGATTAATACAAACCTAGAGGGTGAAAACCCTTAAACTTACAAACAAGATAGAAATAAACCAATGAAGCTAAAATTATATTGATAGAAAACCTAATACAATAATTACTTAAACCAAGAAATCAAAGTTATTAGATGAAAAACCCTACCAATTTGATTATAAAAAACCAAAGAACTGAAAGTATAAGGATGAACACCACAAAAACAAAATTACTTGATAAGTTTTAAAGAGTTCAATGAAGGATTAAGAGTATAAGCAACCTTGCACACACATAAAATATTATTCTAAAATATATCAAGTCTCTAAAAAAATAAAAATACAAGATAAATAACTCTATTTATAATAAAAAAAATATCTTAAACAATTCTGAGAAAATAAAAAAATATTACCAATTCAAATAAGAAAAAGAATCATATACTAACTAGGAAAATAATGTAAATAATGTATAGTAGCTTCTAGGCCATATTGCAAGACCTATCCGATGTCAAATCACTACAAGATTTTAACCATTTAGAAAAATAAAGCTTTTAAAGTCTTTTAGTAAGATTTCTTTATAATCTAATAGTCAGATTAAAAATTATATTTATTAGTGTAAAATTGTGCAATAGAAACAATAAAACCTGAAAATTTAAGCTTGTTCAACTTTTGTATAGATGAAATGAATTAATGCTTGATCATTCCTTATTGAATTCTAAATCCTTAACTTGGCCCAAATATCCTAAATAAACCCATTGAAAGCCGTTT
Organism: Populus euphratica; assembly: GCF_000495115.2. Classification (NCBI taxonomy): domain Eukaryota; kingdom Viridiplantae; phylum Streptophyta; class Magnoliopsida; order Malpighiales; family Salicaceae; genus Populus; species Populus euphratica. The sequence continues at coordinate 628 of NW_011503698.1, read as the reverse complement.
TAGGCTTCTTGGCCCTTAAACTTATGATTGCCCTAATCATCATCTTTAATGGATCTTTTTGTGGTGTTTGTTAGTTCTCATCAAAGGTCAAATTAACTTAGCTCAAATCAAGTTAGCATATGGTAAGATGAAATGCGTCCTCAAATTAAAAAAAAAAGTTATTAAGCATTCTCGCAAAAAATAAATAAATAATGATTGCTAATGATTAGTACTTAAAAGTGTATTTTTATCAAGGTTTTATATCATCATTTTACATTTGAAGTATTAATAACTTCTTAACTAAAACATGTTTTATAATAACATATATAATAATATAAAATAGCTTTAATTCGTGGTAAATGTTCATCTTAAATACAGACATATGAAATAAATAAAAGGATTAATTAATGAGTTGAAGTATAGAAATTAAAAAGACAAATAGATGGTCAAATTTAGAAAAGAGATGCTGGTACAGTCCAAACTAGAATACTATTCAGCAATTGGGTCATATTTGGAGCTGTAAATCTTGGATTTAGGTCTATTTTATATGGATGGAAAGGTAAGACATAGGCCTACAACATTCATGTGAGGTTTGGTTTTAAAAAAACCGTTTTCAAGTTCAAATTATAGCAATAATGAAGAAGTCCAA
>NW_011500287.1:214935-216681 GCF_000495115.2 Populus euphratica | reverse complement strand
TTAGGAATTTGCTGAAGAGCTAGCCCTACAATTCCCATAATTCAACCTTGAGGAGAAGGTCCATTAGAATGAAGGGAAATTGTTGCAAGGTAGAAACTGATAGTTGGGTTTGAACGGGGGGGGGGAATTCAAATTAAGGGTAATATGTTTATTAAACGATAAGTAGCAATTATAAGTCAATACTCTTCGTTTTTTTTTAATAGCCATGTGTTGATGAAAGGAAAGCATGACAATGTTTTAGAAAGAACAACTATTATATATATGGCATTCCATTTTCAATAGAGGCATGCCAAAAATAATATTGAACCATTTCCCTTTTTCTCGGAGATTCTTCCCTCATACCTTCTATGTGTTTTCATCATCATTATTATCATTTTTTTCTTCTTCTCTTCTCTTTCTCTCTCTAACCTAAATCAGTTGCTCCAACTGAGTAGATTATATATATAGTTCTCACAAGTTTATGGCAGCCCACAACTGCTTTTGATCTAGGATTTGATTAAGTGAAATTAGGGTTTGTTTTAGAAGATAGAAGGTGAAATAAAACTAAGTAGCATCTTGGGAATGATTGCTTTTAATAACCAAATAGAACAGTTTCATGCTTATTTCCATTAAAACCTAAAGCAAATTTATTTCCTAAAACTAGGGATCATAAATGTCAATACCCCTATGGTTTAGGAATTGCATGAAACAAACCTGGGTGGCATTAGCAATGGCAACATTAATTTATTGAATAGCCTGATGAACCATTCCACTCATTTCTAAGCTCTCTTATTGTAGAACTGATCAGTCTTACAGAACTTGATGTAACCTACCTTGTTTGTCCTTCCCATATTATGACATGTAATAATGGATAAAATATCTCCCATAAGAAAAAAAATGGATGCCTATAAATCCTTATCATATAACTTAATTTCACGAAGTTGTAAATCCAAAACTGCAAAAGGAGGAATAATAATAAAACTTGAAAAAAATTAACAATAATGATTGTGAGTAATGAGAATTTCTAGGGTATAATAAATGAATGCAAAAATAAATTTCCTTTCTTTTAGCAAATCATTTTTTTAAATTTTTTTCTAATTATTTTTGTATGTGAAAAAAATTTGAATTGCACGCTTAGATTAATGGTCAAATTTTGGTCGCTAGTATTAGCAGTAATAATTGATGGCATGCCTTGACTTGCTCACAAAAATAATGGTGGTTTGAGCATATAATAGACCATATGGTAGTTCATGTCTTATTTTACCACAAGCCCAACAGTTTAGGCTAGGCATGTTAAAATTAGTTTTTCTTATTAGAGCATAAAATAGAGTAGGTGCCCGAGAAAGGACTAGGCATTTCATTGAGAACTTGGACATTTTTCTTACACAATCTAAAAAAATAAAAAGAAAAACATTTGAATTTAGAAAAACAGAATTTTCAACAAATGAAATCTATAAATTAATCTCAACTACTATGAAGACAAAGCAGCATCCCTAGAAAGCCCCATTCATGTCCTCCTTTTCTTCTGCAATCAAAATCCATGAAATATAAAGCTGAGAGATATAGCTAATTAGTACTTAAAAGTGCATTTTTATCAAGGTTTTATGTCATCATTTTTATGAAATATAAAAGATGCCGGTGTAGTCTAAACCAAAACATTGTTTGGTAATTCGATCATATCTGGAGCTATAGATCTTAGATTTAGGTCCACTTTATATGGATGGAAAGGTAAGATATAGGCCTACAACTTTCATATGGAGCCCAAGA
>NW_011500287.1:210373-214398 GCF_000495115.2 Populus euphratica | reverse complement strand
TGGAAGAACCTCCTTTGTGTGTGGTTTCCAATTGAGTAATAAGAGTTTATACTATACTTGTTTGACATACCATTAGTGGATCCTCTAACCTTGACATTTATTGTTATCATTGTTTAATCTTTACATTAATATTCTATCTCAAAGTTCTTATCTTCTTCTTCTTCTTCTCCTTCTTCTTTTTCTTTATTACTACTACTACTACTACTACTATTATTATTGCTGTTATTATTATTATTATTGCTACTAATATTATTGTTGTTATTATTGTTACCGCCGTTGTTGTTTATAATTGTTATTTATAATTTGTACAATTAATCTACTTGTGGTTCGACCCCGGTCTTGCCAAGTTATTTATTACTTTGACACTCCTGCACTTGGGAGAAGACATCAATCTTTTAGTCGTGTCAATGGACAAGAAGCATTTTACCTGAAGAGAACAGGCTGAAAGAGAACTTCTATGCTGCGAAGTCAATGATGAAACCCGACCTTGGGGTATGATGACATCAATCTTTTGGTCATGTTAATAGCTTAACTAGTTTGATTGTATATTTGTTCTTTAAAGATCACTAGTACGAGTCCACAAACTTCAGAACCACTGAAAGTTTATATGATTGTTAACTCCAGTACCCGTGAGATTAGTCGAAATGCAAACAAAGACACCCATAATAATAAAAAAATAAATGAAATTTAATATAGTCACCTATATCATGAAATGCATCCACAAGAACATCAATTAATTAAATAGACAATTTTAAACCAAGTAAAACACATTCTCTCCCTATTTATTAAACAAAATTGCAAAATCTCAACAGTAAAAGTTAACTAACATCAGGACAACAATAGATATATAAAAAGATTTCAATTTTATGTGACAATAAAATGAATTCTTTTAATACAGCATACTGGATAGCTTGAACCAATGAAGAAAAGGCATTGTCAAGACATGATTTTATGGTAGATATTGTTAAATAATATTTATGTAATCTTATTTATTAAGGGTAGAATAGTATTTTCAGTTTAACCTATATATACTTTATATGTATTTAGGTTAAGGTTAAGCACTCATAATACTCAGATTATTCAAAATTATAGCCTCCATTTTGTGTTTGATCTTAATTATTTTAATATGGTATCAAAGCTGATTTTATGAAATGAAACTTAATCCCGAACAAATTTTTGAAGTGAGATATTGTCTGTCGCTTCTACAAAATTTGGTATTTCATCAGTTTCTTCAATTATTTTGGTATTTCGTCTTTCATTCAGCTTTTGCAATTTAGTATTTGCATTTAGTTTCTGCCAATTTGTTTTGTGTTTTGGAGTAATCGTATAATTCTGACAAGATATTTGTTTAGTTTCTGCAATCTCTATTCAGTTTTTGCAATTTGGTATTTAGTTTTCCGCTGCTTTTGCATTCTAGTTTTTGGTGATTGTTGATTATGGCTACTGAAAGAGATGATTCGCTTCAGTTTGTGAGTGTGAGGTTGGATGGGAAGAACTATTCGTATTGGAGCTATATAATGAGAAATTTTCTTAAGGGTAAGAAGATGTGGGGATATGTTAGTGGAATTTATGTGGTACCTAAAAATACTAAAAAAGAAGATACTGGGAATTTATGTGGTACCTAAGAATACTAAAAAAGAAGATACTGCTTCGATAGATGCATGAGAAGCAAATAATGCAAATATCATTACTTGGATCAACATTTCTGTTAAGCATTCTATAGGTACGTACACAGTTGGTGAAGTATGAGATAGCAAAGGAGGTTTGGGATCATCTGCAACAGTTATTCACGCAATCAAATTTTGCAAAACAGTACCATTTAGAGAATGACATACGAGGTCTTCACTAGAAGAATATGAGTATTCAAGAGTTCTATTCTGCCATGATAGATCTTTGGGATCAATTGGCTCTTATAGAATTGACAGAATTAAAAGTATGTGGGGCTTATATTGAACGTAGATAGCAGCAACAATTGGTACAATTTTTAACAGCACTTCGTAGTGATTTTGAAGGACTTAGAGGTTTAATTCTGCATCATTTTCCACTACCTTCTATTGACTCTATTGTTAGTGAGTTATTGGCTGAAGAAATACGTCTTCAGTCTTATTCTGAAAAGGGTGTTATTTCTGCTTTAAATCCTTCTGTATTAGCAGTACCTTTTAAGTCATTCTCTAATCATCAAAACAAGCCTTACACAAGGGTTGGCTTTGATGAGTGCAGTTTCTGTAAGTAGAAAGGTCATTGGAAGGCTCAGTGTCCTAAGTTGAGATAGCAAAATCAAGCTTGGAAGTCTGAATGGGTCAGTTGCCTTATAGTTCCTCAAGTAATGTCCATTTCTTCTTCCATAGGTCAGTTGCCTCATAGTTCCTCAAGTATTTCACACTCTGAATGGGTTTTGGATTCTGGTGCTTCCCATCATATGTCTTCAAATTCCTCATCTTTTTCCTTTGTGTCCCTTTTATCCTTCATTCCTGCTATGACTATTCCTGCTATGACTGCTGATGGCACTCCTATGCCCTTAGTAGGTGTTGGTTCTGTTGTTACACCTCACTTGTCTCTCCCTAATGTTTATCTTATTCCAAAACTCAAATTAAATCTTGCATCTGTTGGCCAAATATGTGATTCTAGTGATTATTTAGTCATGTTTTCTAGTTTTTTTTTGTGTACAAGATCTGCAGTCTTAGAAGCTGATTGGGACAGACCGTAGGGAGAATGGACTATATATTTTGGGTGAGTTAAAAGTGCTAGTTACCGCTGCTGCCGCTGCTAATACTACTGTTGATTTGTCTTCCTTTCATTTGAGTCTTTCATTTTCTAGTTTTTATTTATGGCATTCTCGTCTAGGTCATATTTCATCTTCTCATTTGAGATTTTAGCATCCACAGGAGCTTTAGAAAATTTGAAAACTTGTGACATTTCTTATTGTAGTGGATGTAAACTGGCAAAATTTTCCGCCTTACCTTTTAATCGAAGTATTTCTATTTCATCCTCACCATTTAATTTGATTCATTATAATGTATGGGGACCTTCTCCTTTTGCCACAAAAGGAGGGTCTTGATATTATGTCACTTTTATTGATGATCATACTCGTTATTGTTGGGTTTATTTAATGAAACATCGTTCTGAATTCTTTGAGATATATGCAGTTTTTTGAGCTTTTATCAAAACTCAACATTCTGCTGTGATCAAATGCTTTAGGTGTGATTTGGGTGGGGAATACACTTCTAATAAATTTTGCCAATTGCTTGCCTTAGATGGAACCATCCACCAAACTTCATGTACATATACTCCTAAGCAAAATGGTGTTGCTGAAAGAAAACATAGGTACATTATTGAAACTGCTCCTTCTCTCTTGTTGTCTGCTTTTGTTCCTAGTGAGTTTTGGGGAGAAGCTGTGCTTACTGCTGTAAGTTTGATTAATACAATTCCATCTTCTCATAGTTCGGGTCTATCTCCTTTTGAAAAGTTATTTGGGTATATCCCTGATTATTCCTCATTTAGAGTATTTGGTTGTACTTGTTTCGTTCTTCGTCATCATGTAGAACGCAGTAAGCTATCCCCTCGATCTGCTATTTGTGTTTTTTTGGGTTATGGTGAAGGTAAAAAGGGGTATCACTGTTTTGATCCAATAACTCAGAAACTTTATGTGTCTCGTCATGTTGTCTTCCTTGAGCATATACCTTTCTTTTCTATTCCATCCACTGCTCATAGCCTGATTAAATCTGATCTTATTTGTATAAATCCTTTTTTCTGAGGATTCTGGTAATGGTACCTCTCCCCATGTTTGATCAATTTGTACTCATAACTCTGCAGGTACTGGTACTTTACTCTCTAACACACCTAGAGCTCCATTCTTATCTATAGCCTTTCAAGCTTCATCTGAGATTATAGATCCACCTCCACGTCAGTCCATCCGCATTCGTAACTCCACAAAACTACCAGATTTTGCTTATTCTTGTTATTCTTCATCATTTACTTCCTTTTTAGCTTCTATTCATTGTCTCTTTAAGCCCTTTTCCTATAAA
>NW_011500287.1:209885-210283 GCF_000495115.2 Populus euphratica | reverse complement strand
TGCAAAAGGATATTCTCAACAATATGGTATGGACTATGAGGAGACATATGCCCTGGTTGCAAAAATGATTACTATTCGTACTCTTATCGTCATAGCTTCGATTCCTCAGTGGCATATTTCTCAGCTTGATGTTAAAAATGTCTTCTTAAATGGAGATCTTCAAAAAGAAGTTTATATGGCTCCCCCTCCTAGTATTTCACATAACTCTGGATATATTTGTAAGCTTAAGAAAGCATTATATGGTCTCAAACAAGCACCCCGTGCTTGGTTTAAGAAATTCTCTATTATGATCTCATCTCTTGGCTTTGTTTATAGCAATCATGATTCTGCTCTTTTTATTAAGTGCACTGATCCAGGTCATATCATTTTGTCTTTATATGTTGATGATATGGTTATTG
>NW_011500287.1:200542-209244 GCF_000495115.2 Populus euphratica | reverse complement strand
CATCGTGAGTTTGAGGGGAGATGTTAAATAATATTTATGTAATCTTATTTATTAAGGGTAGAATAGTATTTTCAGTTTAACCTATATATACTTTATATATATTTAGGTTAAGGTTAAACACTCATAATACTCAGATTATTCAGAATTGTAGCCTCCATTTTGTGTTTGATCTTAATTATTTTAATAGATACAATAGAAGTTTCTCCTAGTAGCTCAATTTTGAGGCATGTAGCACAAATGTACACAAGCTTAAGAAAATCCTGACAATATTGGGAGGTGATTTGTTTTCTTTTCCGATAAAAAAAATCTGAAAGCATGCAGGTCATCATCAACACATGATAAAGGAAAAAAACTCACTTTTCTTTCTCATGGGTTAAAACTAAAAGGTGAAAAAGCCCAACATGAACACCAAGTAAATACCTAGAATCATCAGCACCAACTCTTCCATATGCTATGATGATAGACTAGCAGTGCAAATCAAGGAAAAAAGGTCATGAACATATAATAAAGTCAAACTTGCAAGTCTAGAAATTTACTAAGAGAGTACAATATGAGGAACAATTCCACTAGCATTTCACAGGTTTATTTGGGATTGCTCTAAAAACATAAGCACTGTAATATACCATTTTTTCTTCTCTAATAATTAAAACACCATAGAAAGGCAGTGGCATTAGTATTAGTAAATTAGCACCATTGCCAAGATTGTTCTGCAACCACAGATCCTCAATAAAGTCTTTATCTTTCAAAACAGTCTCATATGTTTTAACATGACGAACATCCTTGTTATCCTATAATGATAAAAACAAAATAAAAAAAAAGCCATCTAAAGTTTCCTTCCCATAATAAGTGTATAGTTAAATAAAAAAAATTCACATTGACATGGATGTTTTGGATAACCAATTTCAGGCCACAACTACGAAAAAAGTGATCATTTTCATATAAAAGTTCTTGTCTGGTATTTCCATATGTATAATAAATTACCCAAAAAGTTGAAAAAATGGCATAATCCAAAGCAAGCAATAAGTGTGCATGCCTTAAAAGAACCAAAAAGAAATACAATGAAGTAAATAATTAAATTAAAAAAAGGCTACACTCTAAAATCTAGTGTCCAAGGACTCTAAAGATCAGCCAATGTAGTGAATAAGAATGAAAAGATATGAGGGATGCTGCCTGAATAATGCAGTACTACAGAAACTGCAAATGAAGTGTTTTAAGCAGGGGGGTATGGTTGCTTATTTGGAATATATCTATATGCTTTAAACTTTAATTTTCTAATGCAAAATGCCAATCATGCTCTAGGATATCCTTAAATAGCTAGGAAACTTAAAATTGTCATTTGATATGAGAAGAAAAAGTAGCTTTTTTATATCAATCACCACTTCAAATTTATCCACATGTATAAAAATGTTTAAAAGATTTGTTCATTAAAAAAAATACATTAGAAATGTCAAAGAATCATCTTAATCCAATAGTTTAAGCTGTTAGATTAGGTTTTAGAATATGATTTATATTATTCTCTAACACACCCCCTCAAGTGAAAGCCCTTTGGGCTTGAAACTTGCATATGCCCACATTACCTTGTGCTTAATTTTTATCAAATAAATAAGAAATGATGAGATTCAAACCCGTGACTATTTGGTCATCAAGGCTCTGATACATTGTCAAAGAACCATCTCAACCTAATAGCTTAAGCTGTTATATTAAGTTCCAGAATATGATTTATATTATTCTCTAATAAGAAAGAACTACATTGTGAATATAGGCCTACTAAAGGAAAACAGAGGACCTGGTAAAGAAAAACAATCATTGGTTTTGAATAACTACAGAGAAATTTGATATCCAAAACCTGAAGTTCTTTAAGCCTACAAAGAAGACACCACAAACAAATTATAGTATCAGCATATAGATAATGATAACATAAAATTCACCTATCCATTCAACATTACATCAAAACCAAATTCACATAAATAGAGACATAAGGAAAGAGGAAAGCTTTCTTTCTAGGAAACAACAATGTCTCAAAGCTAACTTCCATCATTCTAATATTTCTCCATTGCTGAAATTCAAATAGCCCTCATTCTAATTGTCACCGTAGATATATAAATCGACATATATGCTTGTAAACCTATATGTGTTTATAGATATTACAGTTTACAAGATTTACGAGGGGAAAGGGGTGTAAAAAATAATATAAAATCACCAAGCTGACCAATCTATGATTAGGATATTACTAAGCTAACCAATCTAGTGTTGCAAAAACTTGGTATCAGTTAAAGGATGTTGTTAATACACCACTGTTACTACTATAGCGGATTTCAACTACATGAAAATGCCTAAATCAATTTGGTGGCCTCTAGGCATCAAAAGATTCAAACCACAACAGTCACTCAAACCTTCTTAAAAAGATAAAAGAAAGCCAAGAGTGATTTTCATTTTCCTGTGCCTCCTACTTACATACCATGACAAAAAAGATGTTGCATATAAAACATGAGTTGCTCTTTTACTCGTTTTCTAATGCTGGGCATTTATCATGAAAACAACATGAGGGCTAGGGTACCTCAATCAATTGTATAAGTAAAAGAATTTATAGTGAGATCCAAAAAGTAAATTCAAATTAAAATAACACCTGACAAAAAAGTAAGTCGATATATATATAGCAATTTCTAAGAATGATATGGTTGCTACTTATTGCATGCATACACATGAACACAAACATGCAATGCATGTATATGGATTTGAAATATAGAATCTAGATCCAATACATATGACATCAATATCGCAGCCAAGATCTTTATAAGCAGCATCATTAATTCTTTTGATAGGTCATTGACAAATTTATCCATGAAAGTGATGTTGAGTAATTAGATAGGAGATTACATGTCTTATGTTAAAAGCCTTTTTGAGCTGTCCTTTATTATCAAAAGAAAAGCAACTAATAAAATTATTAATTGTTAATGCTTTTGATCACAATCTAGAGAAAAGTGTAGATAATACTAGCAAAACTCACTATCATGTTGAAAATTTAAAATGGAATATAGTTGGATAGCATGCCTTAAACAATCCATCATACAAGTGGAGTCCAATTAATCTAGAATCATGATCAATTATATCAATCTGCAGTAAGAAAGAAACCAAAAATATGAACTAGGCAGGACAAAATCCATTGCTATTTCCAATGAAAAGTGAAGGCACGCTTCTCCAGAATAGGGAACATAAGGAACTATTCTAAAAAATGATCCTAAAGCTTATATGAAAGGACATAAATACTCGCACTTTTAAGTACTAATCATAAAGCTTATATGAAAGGACATAAATACTTAATATGAACCTAGAACTATAAATAATTACCTAACCATTGTCTGTTAGGCAACTTGTCTGGTCTGATACATTCCTTCATTGCTCTATATGACAAGGTAAAGAAAGATTCAATACAAGAATAACATAGAAAATATCATCCAAATATTACAATAATTTTAGTTATTCATAAAGGCTTTTTACATCTAAAAACAAGAGAACTAGAAGATGTTTATATCGCTTGCTCAGCTAACTCTATTGCTTTTGGCTATATACAACTTCCTATGTTTTCTTATCTCAAAATTGACATAATAAGAAGTGGTTATTGATAAATTGTTGAGTGATTGGTTTGAAATTTCAAGATAGGCAATAATGTCCAAAGTATATTATGAGAAGTGATTTATTATAATGATAAAAAAAAATTTATAAATATTATTTTTTACTACACTAGCAAAATTCCTATGTAAGAATTATTATTTACCATATTGATGAGATTTAATATATGATCTGTTACCAATTAAAATGATGAAAATTATATGCAAGCCCACACAAAAATTAATGTTGCATACATACATACATACATACATATATATATAACATTAATTTTAACCGACGTTTGTGATAGCCAACAAATGAACATATATTATGTGGAAACTAATTACTCTAGTTAATAGGACTAGTATCCTGGTTAATGAGTAATTGAAGAAACTAGTTATCCTAATTAATGAGCAATTGGAGAAATTCGTTTCCTAGTTAATGAAATTAGTATTTTGGTTAATGAACAATTAAAGAAACCGATTAATTTGGTAATTGAATAAATGTTGTCTTGGACTAGAGATGACATTAGTATGTTTTTAAGTTATGCTAATTGTATTGATTTGTAAGGCTACAATTAAAATAATAAATTAATAGTTTAGTAATTGATGTGTCAAATATATAAAAGAGATAATATTAAATAATCATTGTATATAAAATCAATTATATTTAATGTTAAGAAAATATTAGGTACCTCGTAACATTATATTGAGTAGCAAATCATGATTGTAGTGTTGGATTGAGATATTTTATGAAGTATTAATAACTTGGTACGGTCCAAGTATAAGAAAAACTCAACCATAATTTTGGTAGAGTGTATATTATATAATTTTAAAAGATAATTATGCAACATTGTATCTAAATTATAATTTTTTATATAAAATAATAATAAATTATTTGGTTGAACAGTTGACAATAACAAGAACAAGAACAAGTAATAGAGTAAGGTGTATCTGAGTTTGATTGTGTTAACAAGTTAAGGATTGGGTATTAAATTAGCCCTACTAATAAAATTTAACAAAAAAAAATGATTTGAGCATGTCTTATAAGTATAAAAATAATGGAAGGTTAGACGATAAATTATAAATAATAAAAATAAACATGAGATAAGTGGAATAAATAATAAATCAAGAAAATTTCTTAATTTGATAAGGGTATTATATAGACTAAAGTACAATATATCTTAGATATAATAAATGCTAGGAAAGGAAAAGGATGATATGAATTAAATATATTGTGAATTAAATAATAGTGTGAATCAGATATGATTATACAATGAGTTATGATCTGGGTTAAAGATGGTCAAGAGACAAATAACTCATGCGATTTATATGTGTTGAGGAAATAAATTATAAGGTAAGTTTTGTGAGTTCTGAAATAACAATATTAATATAAATTAAATATATTTATGAAGTGAAAATGGTTATGAAATAATATCAACATGAAAAAGAATACTATATGAAAGTGTTTGCATAAGACCAATCAATTTTAAAACTATAAGGAATAAATTGTATAGTGAATAGTTAAATTATATTATGAATACAATAGTTGTCATGATGAAGGGTGATAATGTGATAAATAAAATGATGAAAATAAAATTTATTTAGCAATATAAAAAAATGTAAAATGTTGAAAATTTATCTTTAAGGTCAACATTCTTAAAGAAAAAAAATTAAAATTGATTTTGATTATATAATTATAAAATATTAATAATTGAGATTATGCAAATATTCAATATAATTTATTATGTCATTTTGTGCATGTCAAAAGTAGTTTTCTTTTAAAAAAATCCATATTTTAAGGTTATTAAGTTATTCAGTATTATATAGAAAAAATATTTGTACTTTTAAAAAATAAAACATTTATAAATAAATAATGGAAATGTAGTTTTAACCAAAGTTGTAATAAAGGTTGCTGAGGATTTTATATATATATATATATATATATATATATATATAACTTTACTTGAATCTTTACATGTATTTGGTCATTGAAATTAAATAAAAATACAAGTGAAAGTATGGGATGTTACACTTTTTTTTTCTCTCTCAAACTATAAACTAAAAAATAAAAATAAAATTGGATCAAAATTATATTTTATAAAAAATAAAAAGATTGAAAGTTTATACAAAATAAATAATAATATAAAAATTAAAAATAATTATAAAATTTCCTTTTTACACGTTACAGATCCTTACCTTTTAATCTATTTTATAAGGTAATATAATAATTTTATTACACATTCATTCTTTTTTTTTGTTATCATTCAATCATCATCATTTCATCATTAAACCCAATTTCCTTGAGAACATTACTAATTTTATTTCATATATGTTTTAATTGTCTTTTTTTTCTAATCATAAAATTTATTTTCTTTTAAATGTTAAAAAACTTATTCATTTGATTAAAAAATTTCTTCTTATACATTTTAATAACAATCACTATTTAATTAATTAAGTTTATTCAATTTATAAAAAAATAATTACTCTAATTCATTCTTTTTTTTATTGGTACAAATAATTAAATTATAAAAAAATAAGTGTATAATGATTTTATTGTTGAAGATGCATTGTTTATTCTCTCGCAAAATATTATAGATTGAAATAATCAATTTTTTTCTAAATTTTTAGGTTGGTTCTCGTTTGTTTACTAGAAAGTAGTTTTTTTTTTAAGTAAATTTCCAGGAAGGGAATTATTTTTTTATGTTTGGTAGTGTAATGGAAAATAAGTTGGAAAACATTTTCTAGCGTTAGTTATATCATGAAAAATGAGCTGGGAAATAACATATTAATGTTTTATTTTTCTCAAGTTTATTAAAATAATGAGGAATAAATCTTACAAATTAAAAAGTTGAATGAGAATAAAATTAAAAAAAATAATTTCATAAATTATCTCAAATAAAATAAATAATAATCAAAATAATAGAGATCAAATCTAAAAAATTAAAAAATTAAAGATAAAGAAATTAAAATAATAATAATGAACATTTCATAAATTATTGCAAATAAAATAAGTAGCAATCAAAAGAATGAGGATCAAATTTGATAAATAAAAAATTTCAATAAAAAAAGATAGGGAAAAAGCAAATAATAATTATAAAAATAAAGACCAAAATTAATATAAAAATTAAATTTTAAGAGATGAAATTGAAAAATAAAAATTGAAAACAACATATATATAGCAATCAAAAGTTTGAGAACTAAATTTGATATAATCAGCAAAAATATAAAATTTCTAAATTTTTCACAATTTTCATAAAGTGTTTTTCGTCTAAATTTTTCAAGAAAACACTTTTCTAGAAACCAAACTAAATTTTCCTTTGACTAGAAAGTATTTTCCGTTAACCAACTTTCCTAATGGCAAACAAATACTGGAAAGTTTGGAAAGTGATTTTCCAGAAAGTGAATTCTGGAAAATAAATGTAGCCTAAATCTTTTTGATGGCAAACAAATACAGAAAAGTTTGAAAAGTGATTTTCCAGAAAGTGAATTCTAGAAAATAAATGTAGCCTAAATCTTTTTGTCCTATAATTGAGTCATTCTCATCCCAAATTAATAACCAATCACGACTTCTCTAAAGAGATTATGAAATCGAAACATAGAGGATTAAAGTGAAAATATGAAAAAAATAGGTGACAACTTTGAATTTTATAAAAAAAATTATTTAGTCCCTTAATTTTTGAATAAGTGGTCTGTCCCTTTAGTTGTTAGAAACTTTATTGTGATACTAAACTCTATTTTTTTTTTCATTTCTTAGTCATTGTTTTTTGTAAGGATAGAAAGAGACATTTATTGAAATTCAATATAAAGAGAAGAAGTCATTATTGACAACTATTCTAAAGATGTAAATGATTGAAATCGGTGTTAACAAGATCTATTCAATGAGTGGAGTTCTATAATGTTTGTTTTGAGCTTTAATTTTGCTTAACAACAAGATCTAAGCCGAGAATAAGATATTCTATTTATGTTGATTTTTTGAGTCGATCTTTTTTTGCTTTATTAGGTTGATATGTCGGTTTATTGATGTTTTAAGAATGTTTGTAGAGTATTTTTGAGTTATATGTTTTAAAGTGGTTGTTTTGAGCTTCAATATTACTTAAAAAATCATATTTAAGTCGAGAATGAGAGATTTGATTCAAGATAATTTTGTGAGTTGACCTTTTTTATTTATTTATTTTGTTGACAACAATGTTGATTTGTTGATATTTTAATAGTGTTTGTAGAGTGTTTTTGAGTTAAAATAGATTTTTTAGGTAAAAACCCTATAAGACGAATTTTCAAGGCAACATTGTGGTGGGTGAATTATAGGATAGTTGATTAGTATTTAAAAGTGAATTTTTATCAAGATTTTATATTATCATTGTGCACTTGAAGTATCAATAACTCCTTAACTAAAGCATATTTTATAATAACATATCTAATAATATAATATATATTTAATTTATGGTAAATATTCATTTTAAATGTAGGCCTATCACATAAATTAAAGGATTGATTGATGAGTTTACGAACTGAAATTGAAAGGATAAAGAGATGACCAAACTTAGAAAAGAGTTGTCAGTATAGTCCAAACCAGAACACTGTTCAGTAATTTGGTCATATCTGGATCTGTAGATCTTGGATTTAGGTCTAATTTATATGAATGGAAAGTTAAGACATAGGTCTATAATTTTCATATGGGGCCTAATATTTAAAAAGGTTATTTTCAAGTCTAAATTATAGCAACAACAAAATCTGTTGTACAGCCCGAGTACTGTTCAGTATTTAACCCATATCTGGAGTTTTAGAAATCCAAAAGACCTACATGTTTTTTTTTGGAAAACCTGAGATAATTTTCTACAACGTTCATGTTTTCAAGTGGTTCTAATTCTGACGTTATCAATGACGTTTTGGGCAGACAATAGAAGATAAGGATTGTCACCAAGTTAAGAGTTGGCCACCCACTCATCAATTAATCATCAAACCAATATTTTCTAATTTTGGCTTATAAAAGAAGGCATTTGCCATGTATTTAGACATCTTGGTCTCTAGATCAAGATCATGGATTTTATTTCTCTTTTTGTATTGTTTAAGTTTTATTTTCATTAATATCTT
>NW_011500287.1:200080-200272 GCF_000495115.2 Populus euphratica | reverse complement strand
TTATGTTGTATAACACTTGTTACAACAAATACTTGGCACTTTCATAGCCTATACTGTATGATACTAAGTTAATGATAACTAATATACTTATGTTAACAATTTATAATCTGATTGGAACCTCTTTTCTGTATGGTTTCTATTTGAGTAATAAGAGTTTATATTATACTTGTTTGAAATACTATTAGTGGATCC
>NW_011500287.1:194776-199870 GCF_000495115.2 Populus euphratica | reverse complement strand
ATCTTGCCAGATTATTTATTACTTCGACACTCTTGCACTTGGAAGAAGACATCAATCTTTTAGTCGTGTCAATGGTTATTTGCCTATTTTTTTTTTTTAAAAAAAAAAGGCAGACGATTTCTTATCCACTCCTTTAAATGAGAAAAAAAAATGCAAGCATAGGCGTGAGGGTTTGTGCTTGATGGCTTATAATCTTAGGCTATTCCATTCATACGCTTAGGGCACTGGGCCACGGGTTGCACTGCCATATTATTTTTTAGATTAATTTTTGTTGTTTTTTCTTTTAGTATATTTAGGTTAATTATATATTTATATAATTATTTTTAACCTGGTTGAGTTTATAGCCCTAATCATAGGCTCGATTGGTTAAGCCACAACATCTAGTCTATTATTTTTTTTGTTCAATGTATTTTTTGCCCCTCACTAAAAAAGAAGAAGAAGAAGCAATTTTATTATTTGTTGTTGATGATCTATTTTTTTTTATTTAACTTGCAAAAATACAATTTAATCTTTTTATTTAATAATCTGTTTTTGCTATCTCAATCTCATACACCCATCATGATTTTTTCTTCTTTTAAAAATAATATTTTATTAAAAAAAATCCTCATGCTTTTTTTATATAAATCTATTGAATAAAAAATAATCTCTAAGATAAAATAATTATTGAATCTAATGGCATTAACGACTTTCGTCATGATATTGGTTGTTTGGCTCGAGTTTAATTTTTTTTTAAAAAAATTCATTTTTGTTTTTGACTAATTTTGTTCTTTAACATTGAGATAGTTGTATAGTTAACTTTTTAGTTTATTTTTTTAAGATTTTCCCTAATAAATTTCATATGTTAATCTAAATTGATACATATAGTTTAAATGCATTGTCTTAGTATTAAAAAAAATATTTAATAAGTGTTTAATTTGAAGTTTATGATTACAATCTATATTTATTAAAAAAAAATATTAAAAGTACTTAAATTCTTTTTCTCGTCTGATTTTTTTTGCTTTGAAATCGTGCCACAACTCAGCCAATGAGCTTATGAGTTTTATTTTAATATACTTTTTGTTAAAAAAATACTTTAATAAACAACCATAATTATATTTTTTAAAAAAAAAATTTAAAAAAATCTCATGCTACTTTTTGTTAAAAAAATACTTTAATAAATAACCACAATTATATTTTAAAAAAAAAAAAAATTTAAAAAATCTCAATGGACATTGAAAAATGAAGTGCATGTGCCAATTGGGTAGAGACAATGTAGAATTTGCCAAGAAAGTCAAAGCAACAAATAGAGATTGAAAGAGTCAAACTCAATCTCCCACAATCACGCATGGTTTTACAGCCAAGAAATTTGTGTTACAAAAGAAGAGCAAACACAAAGAGACAGAGAAGGAGGGCAAAAAAACAAAAAGGCGGAGAGTGCAAATGCATTGCAGTCTCCCTTTTTTGGATCTCTCAGAATAAAATAAGAACCAATTAATAATTGATATCCAACACACCCTTTTCTTCCATTTGACGATTGATATATGTGTCTATATCTTAGACCTAACTAAATCGTGTGTTTCTGCCAGAGATCTTGCCATGGAAAATGCTAGCCGCGTTCGAGCATTTTCATCTCCTGAATTGCTACCGCTTCCAGCAAGCTCGACTGAAGGGGCAGAAGATTATAGCTTAGAAGGTGATTGCATTTTCTTTTTCCTTTTCTTCCTTCTTGCTTCTGCTGATCAAGAGAATTAAACAGATCCATGACATGCCACTAGATCATAGATATTGGCAGGAAATAAATTAAGAAATATCCTGCTGCTTTGAAACTTTTGCATTCAATATGGTATATAGCGTATTAAACTCATGGAAAAAAAAATGATTAAGGGAGTTTCCCATGAGGCTTCGTATTAGCAATTAGCAGCATGCATCGAGCTATTTTTCTTTGTTGGATAGAAGTAACTTGTTCTTCCTATTTGTACATAAATTCTCTTCTGCCGGTATAGGTGTTGCAACAAACGTGAAGCTACTACTAAAACTAATCCAGGATCACAACGAAGCTAGCACAAAGGACAACGATGACCGTAAAATGCGAAGGTTCGCTGGAATGGTGTCCATTCTGGATGATGTTAAGTTCCGAATCCAAAAATATCAATCTGGGAAGAAGAAGGCACCTCAGCTTAGGCGGTGCAACACGGATCTTAGACGGAGTCAAGCTCCAGCAGACAAGAAACCGCAAGAATCTGTAGTTGACGAGAAAGAGCGGTTAAGGAAGCAGCTAAATGCAAGCATGGCGGCTCGAAAGAGCCTAGAAATGATGTGTTCAAGCTTGGGAAAGGAAAAGGAAATTATGGCAGCCGAGATTGCAAGAAAAGTTCATGAATTGAATGAAGCGGAGGAGCTGGTCAATGACCTCAAAGCCCAAAATGAGACATTGATGGCAAAACTTCAAGCTCGTGCTCCGCAGAAGAAAAGTACTAATAGCGGAGGAGAAGCTCAAGGAAATGCAGCACTTCAGGAGCGTAACCGGACGCTTTCGGAGCAACTCCTCAAGTCCCTTGATAGCTGTCGATCTTTAAAGAGAAAATACAAAGTTGCAAAAGAGGAAAACAGTGGAATTTGCGCTACAATGGATGTGATTAAGATGGAAATAGGTGCTGGGCTTGAAAAAATACGTAGCTTTAGGAGCAGAGTGGCCATAAGCAAAGATATTGAAGAGGAGATTTCAGCATTAGAGCAAATGTTTGAGGGTTTTGATACGAAGATCTCAAAACATAGGGACATTGAATGTGCTAAACCAAAAGCTGCGATCAATACTAGCAAGCCTCCTGTTCTTGAATAATATGAAGAAGAAAGGATGTTTTATTTTCCCCAGAGGAGGACAATACACTTAGGTATCTTCAATTATTTATAATGAGGGAAGCAGTTGTATCATATCCAAGTAGACATGATTAGTGATGCTGCTCGAATGTCCATGTACAATTGCCTGATT
Source organism: Populus euphratica (assembly GCF_000495115.2). NCBI lineage: Eukaryota > Viridiplantae > Streptophyta > Magnoliopsida > Malpighiales > Salicaceae > Populus > Populus euphratica. Next base: position 196,902 of record NW_011500287.1, on the reverse strand, counting down.
CAGTTTTTCGGTGTACTCCCTAAACAGCTGTGCAATTCCAAAAGTTTTTTTTTTTGCTGTATCTTGAGTCGCAGGATGCTCTTAGAATAAGTTCTTAAGGTTTCTGATGCATCTCATTGTAATGGATCCGTTATTGTGGTAAGCAATTCTCTACATATATTCAGTAATTATTAATTAATGATCTTAGTGTTGAATGTTGAACTTGTTTTGTGAAAGGTAGTAGTATCATGAAGTTACTGTAGACTAAACTTGAACAATTCAGTTAAGAATATTGAAGATCAACCACAACAATTGACTTTACAAGAACAATAAGAGCAAAAGAATGAAGAAGAGTTCCAGGTTGCACCTTATTTACCTCCTTAGGCTGATAGTACAACTGGATCCTAAAGTTCAGTTCTAAGGAAGACAAAAAGCATACTGGAGATATACAATGTCACTCAAAGAATTAATCATGATAATGCTATTTGTTTAGAAGTGATGATTCTATTACATTTTAAAAAGCTTCCCAGGAAGCTAAATGGAAGAAGACAATAAAGAAGGAGATAAGTGCTCTTAACAAAAATAGCACATGGAGAAGTATAAAGTGATGTGATTCATTAGGTACCAAATTTATTAGAGGTATCAATTGAATCTATTATACAATTTAAAACTAAAAGGAAGAATTGATTGGGTTGATTATAAATATTTTGATTTTAGGGTTATTTAATTTGTTTATATTAATTAAATAAGAGATTTTGATTTCATAATAATATTTTGTGTGTGAGAAATTGATCATACTTTAGTTTTTTCATTAAACTCTTTGATTTATCAAAAATTAAATGTTTTTGTAGTGTTCTTTTAATATATATTTTTAGTTTTTGATTCCCTATAATAATAAGATTGAGGCCTTTCATCCAAAAATCTTAATTTCTTAGTTCAAGTAATTATTGGGTTAGGTTTTTATTAATATGATTTAAGTTTTATTAGGTTAATTATATCTTGTTTATGGATTCTAGAATTCTTACTATAAAAACATGAGTATATTATTATGAAAAGGTAAAATTAAATGAAACATGAGTGGAATAATATTACATTAAATGTATAATATGAAGGTGTGTGATGAAATTTTTTTTTATTAACATAAAATTTGAGATTTAATAATGTCTTCCATAAGTTTTACAATAAGAAGTGTTAAGAGAAATATAGGCTCGTAGATGTAAAGGCTAACGATTAAGAAACTTGTATAAGATTCATCAAGTACAATGGTGAACTTATAAGAAAAAATAAATAATCTAATTGACAAATAGGAAGCTAGCGAACGATACTAACATGATGCAAAACATTCAAGTGATATTGCACCTTTAAAAGAATTCAAAAATTAATTCAAAGGAGTGAAAGTCTACTAGATTCATATACTAGGAAGATAACATTGAACAAAAGGTTGATCAACAAGACATGAGAGATTTGTGTCATATTAATTAGTACTTAAAAGTGTATTTTTATCAAGATTTTATATCATCATTTTGTATTTGAAGTATTAATAACTCCTTAACTAAAGCATGTTTTATAACAACAAGTATGATACCATAAGATACCTTTTAATTTATGGTAAATATTCATCTTAAATACAGTGTTATGACATAAATAAAAGGATTGATTGATGAGTTAAAGTACTGAAATTGAAATGATAAAAAGAGAGTAAAGCTTAGAAAAGACATGATGGTTTAGTCCAAACTGAAACACTGTTAGGTAATTGGATCATAACTGAAGCTGTAGAACTTGGATTTAGATTTGCTTTATATAGATGAAAGACTTGGATTTAGGTTTGCTTTATATAGATGAAAACTAAGATATAAGCCTAAAATTTTTATGGAAAAACAAGACTCAATTCTACTGTTTGGAAGTTCAAATCTTAACAACAACGTAGAAGTCCAAATCTGGTCTGTAGCCCAGATATTGTTCAATATTCAGCCCATATCTCGAGTTCTAGAAGTCCAAATGACCACAATTTTTTATCCTAGAAAGCTGAGACAATTTTCTAGAACTTTCATGAGTAAGGTTGGTTCAAATTCTGATGTTATCAATGATTGATTAGTACTTAAAAGTGCATTTTTATCATGGTTTTATATCATCATTTTGCACTTGAA
>NW_011500287.1:187571-193185 GCF_000495115.2 Populus euphratica | reverse complement strand
ATACTATAAAATAAACTTGATTTGTTGTTAACATAAGTTATAATCATGAATGCCTGACAATATTTACAAGTATTAACATTATTTGAATAAGATAATTAATGGAATCATGTTAACAATTTATAATTCGATTGGAACCTCCTTTGTGTGTGGTTTCCAGTTCAGTAATAAAAAGAGTTTATACTATACTTATTTAAAATACCATTAGTGATCGTCTAACCTTGATATTTTTTTTTATCATTGTTTGATCCTCACATTAATCTTACTATCTCAAAGTTCTCATCAACTTCTTCTTCTTCTTCTTTATTATTATTGTTGTTGTTGTATTATTATTGTTTATAATTTATACAATTAACCTTTTTATGGTTCGATCCTGATCTTTTTGGGTTATTTATTACTTCGACACTCTTGCACTTTGAAAAAAACATCAATCTTTTGGTCATGTCAGATATCTTAAAAGATTTAAAAGTGATTATAGTATGAAAAGAATTGTTGTTAACTCAACTGATAAATTGAAAGAAAAGGAATTGTTAGAGCAAATCTTTGTTGCTAAAACTTCTAATGCATAGGTCATTAGGAATATGAGTGGAGGCTAGAAGACCTTTTGCTTTATCAAAATCACTTGACCTTTATTCAAAAGCCTTGTGTTAAGTTTCTCATATAGATGTAGATTTGGTTACTTTGACTTTAGGTAATGGTTTGACTTCTTAAAGTTTAGAAATTCATTCAATCATACCATGATTTATTGATTGTGTCAAAGAATATATGAACAACTTCATCAAAAATATTTCTTCAAGTAATGGGAATACAATGGTTTTGGAGCATATACAAGTTACACTAGTTAATGATCATAAGAAAATAGATCTTTCAATGAAATATAAAAATTGACCACTCTAATTGGTTGGCAAAAACATTTCCAGGGCCTTCTTGATGCTCATTTTCGTAGTCCAAAATTTGACACGCTTTTTGAAGAATTTTCCATAACATAACCTAAAAAATGATAATATTTTCAATGCGTTCAGCTATTAACACGTTCATTTCAAAATAATTGATAGCTTTGTATTATTGAGCCTGTCATAACTTTAGTTTTAGGTTTCTCCAAAGAATATCCTTTTCTTTTAAAAATTAAAAAAGTTGAAAAAAAGGCAACACAAAATGGAAAAAACAATAAAAATTAAAAAAAAGATTGGCAACTTAGCAAAAACGTACTGAGAAAGGTTCGAAACGCATAAAGGGATTAAATTGAAATTCCAGGACAAAATTAGGAACCCAATTATACCCAAGACCAAAAGACAATGCATATTTAATGTCAAATTAAATTATTATTATTGAACGAATCTATATAAAAATTAAGTCTGGGAAATTAATTAAAATTTTAATAAGTCAATTTGATTTAATCATGAGTCTAATTAAAAGTTTAATTAAGTTTTAAACTTAATTTAATTCAAATTAAAAGAATTAATTAAGTGCAAATACTTAATAAGACTTTTAATGAGTTAAATTAATTTTATTATGGACATATTGATAAAAAAAAAATTTGCAAATTTAATTTGAGCTTAATTATAGTAAGAGAATGTCTATTGGGATCTGAAATATAATGAATTATGCTTGAGCAAGGCGAAGTATAAGAAAACTCTAGCGAAGACCCATAGCGATATTAACATACAAATCGTTGATTTGATACGAGTAATGGTTGAGAGACTTTCAAGCACCGTCATACATGTGCTTGCCATCCTTGGGATCTCCAAACCCTCGAGTATTAGTTTTCTAAAATGCTCTTGTTGCAGGCTCAAATCAAGTGAGACTATTTGCTGAGTTTAAACATATCAATGAGTCAATGAGTAGAAGAAAAAAACCTTATAAGGATTTCTGTTGTAATGATGAGCAAATCAGGAAATGCATAACTTGAAAATCCAGCACTTGCGACGTTCGAATTGTAATATGAAGAAGCATTCTGATAGTGAACTAGGCCCAAATTGCTTGAAAATCCAGCACTTGCGACGTTCGAATTGTAATATGAAGAAGCATTCTGGTAGTGAACTAGGCCCAAATGGCTTGAAAAAGAGCGCTTCCTTATTTTTTTCACTCGCATTCAAGAATCTCGATCCGAGAAAATGATCGACACTCTTTAACAAATCCATCTTCTAAGATACCCGTCTAATGAAACTTCCACGTCGTTCTTACTTGTTAATTTTTGATTATGTTCTTAACTGAATGCAAACCTGACTTCTTCCCCTTGTTTGTTAGGTTTCCCCTTGATATTTGAGATTTTCTCATCATCAACCAAAGGGTTTTCATCTCTTTCCATTTGGTATTGAATTGGACAGACATTTTTATCATATTTATCTCAATGGAATCCACCTTTCGTGCCTTGCACTCAGGACTGCTCTTACCCGTTTTTCTGTTCTTCCTTTTAAGGCCACCGCGACCTTGTTTCAACTAATCAGTAACCATGTTATCATCACTCATATCCAGAGTTTCTCTAACAAAAACAGAAGGAACATCAACATTGTTGGTTCCATTCGAGAAGTGAGGCGGAAATGGATTAGCCAAAACAATTACACAAGCTACGAACCGAATAATCAGTGATTGGAAGCTATAAAACATAAGTGTGGCAGTGAGCAAGCAAGTCACATGAACAACACTGCACATGATATTAGGATAAATTTTGGGGGATAATGAACTGAACAGGAACTCACTTTCGGGGATATGATTCAGAGGAGTTTTGATCATCCGAGTCTTTGATATCACTGAAAGTAGGAACATTTAGTGGTGGTGGTATATCCACAAGCTGATCCACATTAGTGCGCTTACTTGACTTCTCTCCATCTTCATCACTCAACTAGAAGAAAGGCGAGAGTATGGGATCTCCCTTTTCATCAACAACAGGATTCTTCCTTTTAAAGTCAGCCCTTTTTTTCTCTCGATCCAGTTCATAAGTGCCGGTATGTCTAAAAGAGTGTTTCGTGGCACCTGAACTCTTTTCTTGGTTGGAAAGGGAAGTGATGGGAACAACAGATAATTCCATGCTGGATTTATCAATATCTTCCTTGCCAGAGTTCATATTACCTCCAAACATGATTAAAAAATTAATATTTTTTTTAAATATAAAAGCAGTAAAGTAATAAATAATTTAATAAAACTAGAATTGAATCACAGAAAGGTTAACTATACAAATTATAAATAATAACAACAACAACAATAAAAAAAAAAAAAGTTAAAGAAAACTTTGAGATTGTAAGATTAAAGTGTCAAACACTAAAATCCATGTTGAGTTTATACTATACTTATTCTTACACCATTAGTGTAACCTTTTTACCTTGATATAATAAATTCAGTTAAACATAATGAAGAAGAGAAACATAAATAAACAACATAAGTATAGTAAAGGAAATGAAAAACATAAATAAAAGATTAAGAAAAATATAACATGAAATAAAACCTAAACATTACAAAAATATAAAGAAATAAAGAGCATGATCTTGATTTGAAAACCAAGATGCATAAATGCATGGCAAATGTCTCTTTTTATAGGTCAAAATTTGAAATTATTGAATTGAGACTAATTGTTGAGTGGGTGGCCAACTTTTGACTTGGGGATAATCATTATGTTCTTGTCTGAACAAAATATCATTGCTAACGTCAAAATTTGAGCAGACATGAACATAAAAGTCCTATGAAATTGTTTCAGCTATCTAACAAAAAAAATTGAGGTTATTTGGACTTTTATAACTCAAGATATGGGCTAAACATTGAATAGTGTCTAAACTGCAAGATAAATTCGGACTTCTCCGTTGTTGCTAAGATTTGTACTTCCATATAGAAAAATTAACTCTTGCATTCCATGAATGTTTTAGGCCTATGTCTTAGCTTTCTAGCCATATAAACTAAATTAAAATCTAAGATCTAAAGCTCTAGATATGACCTATTAACTAAACAATGTTCTAGTTTGGATCGAACCAGCACTACTTTTCTAAGCTTCACATTCTCTTTATCTTCCCAATTTTAGTAGTTGAACTCGTCAATCAATTCTTTGATTTATGTGCTAAGCCTACATTTAAGATGATTATTTACTATAAATTAAAGGTGTCTTATAGTATCAAACTTATTATTATAAAACATGCTTTAGTTACGGAGTTATTGATACTTTAAGTGCAAAGGCTAAAATAAAATCTTGATAAAAATACACTTTTAAGTATCAATCAAACCCCTCAACTAGCTTATTACTAATCTTTAGTAATCAAAATGTTAAAATAGAAAAATAATTTACAAGTTCCACAAAGCAAGACATTCATCACTCAACTTCCATTAATCTATCCAAGTAAACAAACTCTCATTAAATTTATATATCTATTTTATACTTAAACAAGATATTAATAAACCATCTTTTTATGTGCTCAATATATGAAAACATAGATGATGGGACTTTTATTGGAAGAAAACAATATTATGTTCTAATGTTTAGGTTAACTTTCTTGGGTTGAGATTATTATATTTTTTTTTTATTTTTTTATTTTTTTTTTAATATAAATACAGATAACATAATCCATCTTTAAGCCATGAAACGAGCTTTCGACTAATGACTCCTGGATTAGATGATCTTAAGGTATTAGTTGTTGAGACACCTCTACGAGCTTACTAACTCGAGTTGCAGATACTAATACACAGATAGTACAATGTTTGATTCCCTTAAACTTTTCTCCTTAACTCATGTAACAAGCATTAAGTCAATAGCTCCCAAGTCAGTTGACTTTAGGGTATAAGGTGTTAAAACACCCCTTCAAGCTTAATTGCTTAGGTTAGGGAGGCTACGAAACCAAACTTATCTATATTTTTATTTATTTATTTATTTTATTCCATTTATTATCATTTTTTTCTTTTTTTCTTTTTCTTTTTTTACAAAATATATATTATTCCTTTTCATTAGTTGCTACCTTTAATAAAAGAACATAAATAATATAATAACCCAATTTGCAACCCACAATTATATGTTAAAGTATGTGTGAAAATGAAAGTTAAAGAATACTTGTTAAATAAGTATATAAGCATAATTAAGTGATAATAATACGATAGTTTGTAAACCTAAATATTTTAAGAAGTATTTTGATAGACATTGTTAAGAATATTTACTAAGATGTGTCTCAAGAGTCACATTAACAAAAGAACTTCGTTACTCTACTATCTTAATAACAATAGTTTTTCAAATGATTTATAAAATAGAAAACACAGTTAGTTAATTATATATATATATATATATATATCAATTACTACCTTCTCTCTTCAACCAAAACGAGACATTGTCCTCAATTTTCTAAGGTAGAAAGATAGAGTATAGAAGACATCGCCTGAAACATACTTAAACAAATATAAGAAATAACAAAACAAAATAATATGTTATTACTAAAATCAAAAGACACAAGGATTCACAAACTAAGGTTTAAATTGTAGTTGTGATTATGACTCATATCTTCCCTTGGTTTTTATGTCCAATAAAGTTTAAACGTCCTCTATTGGTTGAAGATATACTTCCTGTCCAGTTTTTTTAAAAATTGACAAACATGGTATTTTTTAGTCAAATTTCTAAGATAATATCGAACATGTTCTTTATGAAAATATG
>NW_011500287.1:181296-186417 GCF_000495115.2 Populus euphratica | reverse complement strand
CATAAGTTATAATCATGAATGTCTGACGAGATTTACAAGTATTAGCATTAATCGAATAAGATAACTAATATGATCATGTTAACAATTTATAATCTGATTGGAACCTCCTTTGTGTGTCGTTTCTAAATGAATAATAAGAGTTTATAATATACTTGTTTGACATATCATTAGTGCAACCTCTAACCTTGACATTTGTTATTCTCATTGTTTAACACTTACATTAATATTTCATCTCAAAGTTCTCATCTTCTTCTTCTCTTTCTTTTTCTTTATTATTATTCTTGTTGTTGTTGTTGTTGTCATTTATAATTTATACAATTAATCTTTTTGTGGTTTGACCCCGGTATTGCCAGGTTATTTATTACTTCGACACTCCTGCACTTGGGAGAAGACATCAATCTTTTAGTCGTGTTAGTCACTCAAAAACTTTCTTTTATCTTCGGTACCAATGAGTTGGCAAAAATCCTGAAGCATGAAAATTGATATTTTTAGTGAACTAAGGCATTGAACTAAGAGAAAGTAAGGATTCTTTAGGAAAGTAATCATTGATTGGTGTGATGTTGGATGTTGATTCTGTTATCACTCTTGACAAAAGATACAAATCAACATTTTTGGTGCCTTTTTCATTCGTTATTTCTTCCGAAAAAGAAATCATTTGCAAATCTTCATAGTCATCTAACTCAATTTTACTCAAAGTAGATTCAAGTTGATCATAAATTAATTCTTCAATAAAATCTACTTATTGTAGGTCATTATCATCTCTCAGTTGCTTGCAGATGTTAAAAATATTCATCTTTAATGTCATATTTTTAAATGATAGCTTTATCAATCCATTCCTATAATTAATCAATACATTACAAGTTGCAAAAAATAAACGTCCTAAAATAACAGGAAATGAATTACATGCTTCAACAGGTTATGTGTCCAAGACAATAAAATCCACAAGATAAATAAATTTATCGACTTGTACTAACACTTCTTCAACTATTCCTCTAAGCACTTTTATAAATCTATCAACAAGTAAGAGAGTTACAAAAGTTGGTTTTAACTCACCTGGATTAAGACCTTGAAAAACTGAATATGGAAGTAAATTCATACTAGCTCTAAAATCAAGTAAATCTTTTTCAATTTTATGTTATCCAATAAAGTAAGAAATTGTAGGATAATCAGGGTCTTTATATTTCAAAGCATTATTATTGTGAAGAATGCCACTTACTTGTTCAGCTAAAAAGGCTTTTTTTTCACATTCAGTTTTCTCTTCACAGTGTACAGATCTTTTAAAAATTTAGCATAGGAAGGTACTTGTTTAATAGCATTCAACAAAGGTATATTATTCCTTACCTGTTTGAAAGTTTGAAAGATTTTAGAGTTGTGGTTGACTTTTCATTGTTTGGTTATAATTCCTTACCTGTTTGAAAGTTTGAAAGATTTTAGAGTTGTGGTTGGCTTTTCATTGTTTGGTTATAACATGAGGAAATGGAAGTGCTGGCAGGGAATTAGTCTTTTCTTTGCAATATTCATATTCAACCCCTTTGTTAACCTCAAAGATTAACTCATCATCTTTCTCACAAGATTCAACAGTGGATTTTGGGTCTTTCAATAACCTTACCACTATGAAGAGTGATGACTGATTTAATTTGATCCATGTGTTGGCTTCCAGAACTATTTACACTTGCATTGTATTGCCCATTGGGATTTTATTGTGGTTGAGATGGAAACTTACTTTTCTCTTGAAAACTGAGAGCAGATGTCAATTTTGCAAGAGTATCTTTAAAATTTATCATACTTTGAGCAAATTGAGTATTGATTGTCTCTTGCTTTTCAATGAATGCATACAATGTTTTCTCATGATTTATTCTATGAGGTGTAGCATAAGGAGGTGCATATCCATGAAAATTTTGAAAATTATGATGTGCGCTTGAAATGGTAGTTGTGAAGCTTGTGCATTATTGTTATCACTCTTCTAATTGAATTTTCAGTGATTTCTCCAACCAGGGTTGTATGTTTGCGAGTATGGGTTATGACTGGGCTTTTGAAAAATGTTTAAAGCATAGGCTTGTTCATGAAGGTATTCTATGTTTGCGAGTATGGGTTATGACTGGGCTTTTGAAAAATGTTTAAAGCATAGGCTTGTTCATGAAGGTATTCCTTGAAAGAAGGAAAAGTTGGACAATCATTAATTAAGTGTTTATTGGTTTTATAGATTTGACATATAATGTCTTAAACAGGTTTTAATTTACTACTCTTTTTTTAATTGTAGTGCCTCAACTTTTCTAGCTAAAGACGCAATTTGGCTTAGAGGCCATGATCATCCCTAAGATTGTACGTACCTCCATTAGATGTATGAGGTTGAGTTTTACCTAGTGCCTTATAAGTATCTACGGTGTCCTAATTTTGAGCATTTTAGCTAGCAAGTTTAGGTACTCCATTACTTTATTAGGGTTTTTATCTTTAAAAGTTCTATTGTACATCAATTCAACCATTTACCTATATTTAGGTATTAACCTTTTATAAAAATATGAAACTAATCTCCATATTTCAAAACCATGATGAGGACAAGTATTAAGCAGGTCTCGATATCTATCTCAACATTGGTAAAATGTTTTTCTTGATTTTTAGGTGAAAATAATGATTTGTCTTTTAAAAGAGTTTGTTCTGTGAGATGAAAAAAACTTTTTTAAAAATTATTATTACATTTCATCCCAAACTCCAATGGATCATGGTCTCAAATTTTATTGCCATGATTTAGCTTTATTTTATTTTTTAATGAAAAAGGAAAAAACTTTAATCTAATGGTATTCATGCTATTATTTAAGATATTATAGGTGTTATAGACTACCTCAAATTCTCTTAAATACAAATGTGGATTTTTTAAATCTAAGTTATGAAAAGAAGGTAAAAGTTGAATAATGTATGGCTTAAAATTGAAATAAGATGCATCAATAAGAAAAACTATGCATGAGGGTGTACTTGTTCATGTTGGATTCATGTGGTCTCTAAGTTTTCTAACACAGTTATTCTTATTATTCTCATTATGAAGCAACTGATTATCTTTTTCAACTATATTTTTTGAAAAGGATGAGGATATCCCACAAAATCCACCACTTAATGTACATGACAAAACTCTTATGCACATGTAGAAAGAGAATAAAAGGAAGAAGAAAATTAAAAAGAAAACGAAACAAAAGAAAAAAAAACAAAGTTAGATACAAGAAAAGAGAAAATAAAATAAATACCATAATATTACAAGAATTTACCTTTCTAGCAACAGCATCAAAAACTTAACATAACCAAAAGATTGATATCTTTTTCCAAGTGTAGGAGTGTCAAAGTAATAAATAACACAGTAAGACCGGGGTCAAACCAGAGGAAGGTTAACTATATAAATTATAAATAATAATAATAATAACAACAATAACAACAACAAGAATAAGTTAAAGAGGACTTTGAAATTATAAGATTGATGTGAGGATTAAACAATGATAAAAACAAATATCAAGGTTAGAGGATATACTGATGATATTTCAAACTAGTATAGTATAAACTCTTTTTATTACTCAACTGAAAACCACATACAAAGGAGGTTCCAATTGGATTATAAATTGTTAATATAATTGCATTAGTTATCTTATTCGAATAATGTTAATACTTGTAAATGTTGTTAGGTATTCATGATTATAACTTATGTTAATAACAAATTAAGTTCCTTTCATAGCACAGATATAGAAAATGAAATGCATAAACAAGATATTAATGAAACTATAACATGAAATAAAATTAGAACATTAAAACTACAAAAAAAAAGTAAGTAAGGAAATGATCTCGATATGAAAATCAATATGCCTAAATGCATGGCAAATACCTCCTTTTTATAGGCCAAAATTCATAACTACTGATTTGATGACTAATTATTGAGTGGGTGGCTATATATTGACTTGGTGACAATCCTTATCTTTTTTTCTGAATAAAACATTATTACTAAGATCAGAATTTAAACATGTAGTCCCATAAAAGTTCTGGAAAATGATTTCAACTTACCAACAAAATAAGTATCAACGTATTTGGACTTTTAAAACTTGAGATATAAGCTGAACACTGAACAATATCTGGCTACAGAGCAGATTTTGACTTCTCCGTTATTACTATCATTTGAACTCAAAAATGGCACTTTTAAATCTTGGACTTGCATAAAAGTTTTAGGCTTATATATTAGCTTTCCATACATATAAAACTAACCTAAATCCAAGTTCTATAGGTCCTATTATGATCCAATAACTGAATGGTATTCCAATTTGGACTAAACAAACATCTCTTTTCTAAACTTAGCCCTCTCTTTGTTTTCTCAATTTCAGTAATTAAACTCTTCAATCAATCTTTCGATTTATGTGATAGGCCTATATTTAAGATGAATATTTACCACAAATTAAAGGTATCTTATATTATTAAACATATTATTATAAAACATGCTCTAGTTAAGGATTTGTTGATACTTTAAATGTAAAATAATGATATAAAATCTTGATAAAAATGTATTTTTAAGTACTAATCACACCCTCCCAACTAGTTTATTACTAGTCCCTATTAATTAAAGCATTGAAATAGAAAAACAATTTGCAAGTTCCATAAAGCAAAGTATTTATCATTCAACTTCTATTAATCTATCTAAATAAACAAATTCACATTAAATTTATATATCTGCTTGATAATGTTGAAACAAGATATTAATAAACCTTCTTTTTATGTGCTCAATATATAAAAACATAGATGATGGGGCTTTTATTTGAAGAAAATAATATTATGTTCTAATATTGTTTTAACGTTAACTCATTTGGGTTGAGATTATTACTATCTTTTTTTATTAGTTTTTTTTAAATGAAATGCAATGCATCCTTACTTTATACAGCGAGTTTTAAGCTAATAACTTCCAAACCAGTTGGTCTTAAGGCATTGAATGTTGAGACACAATTCGAGCTTAGTAAGTTGTAGGTCTATGTCTTACCTTTACATCTTTATAAAATATACATAAATCTAAGATCTACAGCTTCAGATATGACCTAACTACCAAACAGTGTTCTAGTTTGGATTGCACCGGCATCTCTTTCTAAGTTTGGCCATCTCTTT
>NW_011500287.1:133511-181190 GCF_000495115.2 Populus euphratica | reverse complement strand
AAATTAAAGGTATATTATATTATTAGATATATTATTATAAAACATGCTTTAGTTAAGGAGTTATTGATACTTCAAGTATAAAATGATGATATAAAACCTTGATAAAAATGCACTTTTAAGTACTAATCAAGTAACTAGGGTTGCGATACTAATATGTAGATGGTGGCATATTTGATTTCCTTAAACTTTCTCCTCAACCTATGTACTGCTCGGTGGGACCAAACTATAGAGCAAATATGGAGAGATCATGAAATCTCCTTTCATACTTAAGTATTGTTATACCTTTTTGCCTCAAAGTTATAAACTCTTGCTCCTTCAACCTTCGATGATATGATAAGTAAAACTGGTTCTCAAATTGAACTATAAATTCAACTTATATCTAAGACTCTACAAGCCTCTTAGATCGCACTATATCCCACTAAGAACCTGTCATATTTGATAGTAAATGAGTGGCACAATTTACTTATAAATCCTCCGCCACTCAAGCATGCTCGAGAATGTTCTCTAATATACATAGTCATCTATCTGCTATCTCAGCATCATATGCTCCTAAGATTGTGTCACATTTGAACTTTCACATACTCTTCACTACCTGAACTAATGTAATTACATTGTCCATAATATAGCGACAATTTATGGTACCTGTATTATTGGTGCCACTGAAGGTGCCGACCAAGGTTGTTAAAAATGTTTTTTTGATGCGACATGGAATATACAATATAAACTCGGATCTTAAACTCGAATCATAAAATCATAAGTAAAAGTGAAATAAAATAATAAACAATACAAATATCCAAACACTTAAAATACATGATTCAAATAAAAATTCATATATGGTTTAAATAACTTTAAAATACAATACAATACAATTGTGTCCATAGAATTTCATTAACTAAAAATTAACAAACTTAAAATAAATAATTATAAACTAAACATGACCTCATTTAATTAACAAACTTAAAATAAATAATCTGTTGATATGTCATATAAACTAAACATGACCTCATTGCCTTGATCTTTCTCGGCATGTATCCAGCAGTTCAAGAATCAATATATACACCAATAAGGATATAGTAGAATTGAATAAAATACAACAAAAAAAACCAACATGGCAGCAAATAGATTTTTTAAATGAACTAAAATGAAACTATTTTAAAATTATAAGCAAAATGTAGCCTACCAGGAGATAAATATGGATATTATTCATTAGATTTTTTAACCAATAATACCGTCATAAGTTGTTCTTTTATCTTATTATTTATCAGACTTTCCAGGGAATACCGAAAGCTAAAGCAACACATACGGAGACCATTAGATCATGCTCTGCCCTTCTGCAAATATTAAAGAAATAAAAAAAGCTTTTAAAGAGAATGGTAGAGCTTGCTTCACTGACAAAACAAACAATGATCTTGTAATGTGAATCTCAAGTTTGACTAAGATAATATGAATTCCAATGATCACAAGTTGTGGAGTATGTTTCCTCATCTTAGATATGCTAATATAGGAAGCATGGGCTCGAAAAATACAATAAAAAGCAACCAAAATTCAAGACAGTATTAAGCACTCATTTCATGTTTTGCCTTTTTGGTGGGAATTGCAATAAAAAGAAAAATGGGTTTTGGAGCTATATATGATGTAGCAGCATTGTAGCAATCTCCATATTGTTTTCGCCAATAGTTAACAGGATACTCTAAAATTCCTAGCTGTCCAAAATGGTTGGCTTTAAGATTCATTCAAATTCTATCACAGGATCACTCATGTTTTTACAAAGGATCTTGGACAATTAAAATTATGAAAACCAGAAACTGAAAGCAACCATTTAAAAGTAACATCTTTTGTACCATTTATCAAATATGATTCAGCAAATGAGCAAATGTTAATATGACAAGCACTCAAGTCTTTTTCTATATCAGACATTTCATCACCATGGATGAGGAGGAAGAAGAAAAGATTAACAAAAACTAATGTGTTTACCTGGAAGATTATTAGCACCAGTTGCAAGATTAACAACAAATTTAAGATTATTTAACTGTCAAATCACCCAAAAATGATATAAGATTGATGACCCTCTTTTGTATAATAAAACATAATAGAGAAGAAGAGAACCTAGCATGCAAACTTGGCCACTAATGAAAGAATCCAGCAAACAAAGCAGAGGAATGGAGACTGGAAATTGGAGATCGAAGAGGCGGAGACAATCAGATCAAAGGCAAACAAAATAAAGAAAAAAATAGGGGTTTTAAGAGAAAAAAAAATGGAAGGCATTAGCTTCTACTAGGTTTAAGATTTGAGAATAAGAGAATGTGAGATCTGCTTCTGCTAAGGTTGATTTGGGGAAAGAAAAAAGGAAAAAGGAGAATTTTTGTAATACTAACAGGATGGAGAGGAGAGGACTAAGAACAGTGAGAAGATTCCTTAGTTTTTGTTAATTTTGTTAAACTCAGTAAACTCGGTCCAAGTTTACCGAGTTGATCGAGTTTAACCGATTTTAACCGAGTTTACTGATTTTCGAGTTTTCTACCTGATTTCACATGGTATATTTGAGTTGACTCATAAAATCATATGATTTTACAAGTCAACTCGCGAGTTTGACAACCATGGTGCCAACATTGGTAACTAAGGCATTGTTTTTATTACAACTCTCATAATCTAGGCTATAAATGCCGGATCAAAATACAATGCAAGGTTCGTTGCTAGCACCAAGGATTGGAAATTGTGGAATATCAGGATGTTAGGCTCTTGCAAAGAAGGCAATTCCTTCATAGTAGGATATTGAAACCTCAAACTCTCTCGGTCAACAACATCAAGAAGATCTTAACAAAGGAGCTTGAGCTCTCTTCCATATTCAATTCTCAGAAGAAGATTCTTAGAAGCTGATTCTACACATCATATTAACTGAATTTCATACTTTCCTGCATGAGACAAAGGAAGCAAATCACCTTACTCGGTGAGAAAGGAAATGTTGGACTTGTCCTCCCTCTCAAAAAAAGGATAATTTCACACCATTACTGTTGTAGGAGGCACCTCTCTTGCATGGGGTATTGCAAGTACATGGAAGGCTAAATCCTTTAAAGAATCCTTTCTCTCTTTATACTCTAATCTAGGATCTTAACCTCATTCCCACATTGGAGAGCAATCTATCATCTCACATTACCTTGTGCGCACCACCCTAAACTAATTTGATACTTATCAGATTCCAATTTAATTTTTGAACCTAGATTAGGGCTTTCATTCCAATTTTAACAACCCTAAAAACTTATGACCAAAACCAAAAGCAAGAACATAATAATTCAATTAAGATTGGGGTAAAAAAATTGTAATCAACAAAAAATCTAGCAGAGTTTCCTCTGTATTTTTAAATATCAAGTTATCGACTCTTCTTCCACAATTCCTGATTATCAAATTTCCTATATATCCTATCATCCATGACTTCCTCCTCTCATTACATTGCCATTTCTCAATAATCAAATTTGCATATATTTAAATAATTCAATATAACACGTTTACATAAATACGATTCAATGAATTATTTTACCAATTATAATTAAATTACATTACACAATTCAAAGATTTAGAAAAAAGGACCATCAACAAAATTATAATTGAATTAAGTACATAATTAAAGAAAAACTCATAATTAAAATTATACTACAAAAAAAACTTTTGATAAATTATTAACGTGTTAAATTCTAAAATTTATATTAAATAAAAAAATAATAAATTTATTCATTATAAAATGATACCTAATAAAATATAATAAAACTAATTTGTTTCTCAACCTGATATGGGGATGTAACTGAAAATTAATTTAAAAATTTGCTTATAAGATCATTAAATTAATTCATCCATCAAGTATTATATCTCAATTAAATTTCCAATATAATACTTAATAAAAATCCAGACATAATGTTTCAAATAAAAAAGAATAATTCTTAAAGTTGTATATTAACCAAAAATATAATTCTTATTAACACCCATTAACAGGTGTTTAGTTTTTGTGTATTCAACATGCATTAATTCCAATAACCTAGAAATTACTTCAATGATTTACCCATTTATCAGGATACTAATTTCATTAACCACAAAATTAATTCTCCATCTTGTCCATTCACCAAGACATTAATTTCATTAATTTAGGAATTAGTTCAACAATTTGTTCATTCACCAGAGCACTAATGTCATTAACAAGAGAATTAATTCATCATCACCCTAATTCACCATGACACTAATTTTATTAATTAAGGAATTGGTTCAATGATTTGTCCATTTATCAGGGCACTAATTCAATTAATCCACGAATTAGTTCATTGTATCACATATTTTATTTCCTCAAGTAAACAAAATAACAATTATTAACTGATTAACCATAATTTATCAAATAGAAATACATATTGACCAACAATAAATTTAGGACACCGCATAATTACCCCATAACTAAGCTCGAGTTGAAGTTCTCTACTGTAGTGATGGCCTAACAGCCTCTCCTAGATCAACAAGTATATCATATCATTTCTTTTTACATGTACAATAAATATGTATACTCTATCTCACTCAAACATCTTAAACAAATTTATTTATTCAAATCAAACTTTAACTAATATCATTAATCTACTTTTCATTTGGACTCAATGAATAAATGAAATCCTTTCAATTATCCTTTTATTTGCTGAAAAACTAGAATTAAAAAGAAACATGAAAATTTGGTTCTCCCCTTTGTAATTTTTTTTTTCCTATTCTTCAAACTCCCACATTCTAACACAATTCATTTCATTCTTCAAATAAAAAATATATTTTTCTTTAATTTTATTTGTTCTTGGTTGAAATTTAAACTAAAGAAAAACATAAAACTTTCATGTTCTAATAACTCTTTAACATTAATTTTATTTCTTTTCTATACAATCTCATCATCTTATCAAAATTCTTACTCTTTTTTTTTTGTCTGAAAATTCCTTCTCGAGAACACCTAAAATTTTGCTTCAATTATCATAGTTTTTTACTTTCTCTATTCACTTCAATAATCTTAACACAATTCCATAATCAATTTTAATTTTTCCCATAATTTATCAAGAATCCTAATTGTTAATTTCACATAGTTTCAATTCAAAACATGAATTCTTTAAAAATCTTATTTTAAAGTATCAAGTCACCTTAGCAAGTAATGGTCAAAACTGTAACACTTTCAAATTGAAGAATTTTTCCTAGCTTTGATTTCTTCCCTCTCTTGATTGAACGCTTCTCCTTCTGTTTTTGAAAAAAATCAAGTTTTTGTACTTTTCATTTCTTATATGTCCATTAATAATAACTTTATGATTTTTCAAGTAAAATTTTCTAAATTCTAATCTTTATTTATATTAAATTTTACCTAAGTTATTTTGAATTTCATTGAGTTACACACTAATATTTTCTATTTCCCGCAATTCACTTCCATTAAAACTTTATTTGTATTTTTGTATTTATTTATTTATTATTATTATTATTTTAATACTCATACAAAACATTTTATTTGAAATTCTGGAATATATTATCATTTCTATAATTTAATTTATTATTTTTACAAATTCTCGAATGGATATTTTAATACCCATGCAAAACATTCTATTTAAAGATAAATTCTCGAACTTATTTTAAATTCCCGAATTTATCATCATTCATATTACTGGAGAGTTTACACAACATATTAAAGATAACCGTGTCATATAAAAAGTTCACCCCGCCTCCGATGCGTAGTTCAACTGTTTTCTCGTTGGAGATAATTTTGTAATTGAATAGTTATTCTGAGCCTTAGTGCACGGATAATTAATTTATGTTAACAAGAGCGGCTGATAATGACAGGGGCCGATGTTCGTATTCGTAGAGATCTTTTGGCAAAGCAGATGCGAGAGGATCAAATAAAGCAAATTATCTAACATAAAGCTGACAATTTTGTGCTTTAGCTCTGTCTTTTAGCTTTTATCACCTTGATCTAGACGTGAAAATTGTACGTGTGTGCGACGGCCAGCTCTCTGCTTTTGTATGTTTGTGCGCGCGCATTGCTCTGTGATGTAGAAAACCTAGGAATCCACCAGGTAACCCTTGAGATCCACATGCAGAAGGCTTTCTTGAACTGAATCAACATGGAAATTAGGATTCTCGAGATCCGCAGGAACATGAGAGATACTCTTCTTTTGTACAGTTTTTTATTATGAACTAGCTACTCGAGGTTTTATTTTGTAAAATTATTAGAAACTGATTCACTAGTGTGAAGCTACGATCGTTATTTTAGACAAACAAGGTCCGCAGTCGAATGTTGACCATAATTTGAAACCATGAAATCAATGTGGGTAGACCGAGCACAAGTAAAATATTCTCATCACAAGCTAGCAATTTCTACTGTCAGATAAACTCAACTTCCAATCTCTGTTTATTGAGGCGAATCAGCAGCTTCTGTTGCAGCAGCTCTTGCAGATTCTTGAGGAGACAGTCTGAAAAGGAGGACTCCTGCTGAGCTTTAACAAGTTAAAATTAGGGAGAAACAAACTAGAAGTTTCTCTAGATCAACATATTGAGCTCAAAGTCAAATCGCAGCCATAAATAGTTCTAAGATAGAATAGATTGAGCAAGAATGGAAGCTTCTTAGAAGAGAAGAATGACAACGTACGTATATATCATCACATTAAAACGTTTGGAAGCTTTTTCTACAGTTTTGTATTTATGCTTCACATATTGCTGGTTTAGCTTATCAACGTGCAGTAGTTTTGGCTGTTCTATACAACGGGCAACCTGTCAAAGCTTTCTGGCTGGCAGTTTCATCCTTGAAGTCTGCTCTTTGACTCTGTTTCCATTTGTGATGAAGAATTTCCACTAGAAAGGGCTAATATCATCAATCCAGTTCATTTGAAGAAGTCTGGTGTTGTTTACGTCTTCACTCGGTCACGTTTCAGTGTTCTTTTGGATAGCTGCATCCATTTTTCTCGAAGGAAAAAGAGTATTTAATGCTGGCTGCTTTTCATATTTACCCATCATCATTTAATTCTGTTTGAATTTGCAATAGCGAGGTTGATGGAGAAGAAGAGGGAATTAAATGCAATTGGAGTGTTTATAAAACAGCTCCCCGGGCTCGAAAATCAAAGGTGATGGTGTATCCCTCTGAATGCCCTGCCTCATCCGATACAGGCACGGGCATGCTAACGCACAGTACTGACAGCACCAGTGCTACTGCTAGGATAATACACGTCTCCCGCTCCTGCAGCATTCCTTTGCTGCTTAAAATGGAAATTCTCTCTTACTATATAGCCCATGTTTCATTTGAGGTGGAGAAAAAGGTCAACGGAATCGCCATATTAACATGTCCTTGCACAGACGGCATGAAATTGACAAGATGTTCAAGAGATTTTAACCTTTCATTCTAGTAAGAACATGTTTATGTACTCGTGTTGTGCCCCTTGAAGTCGTAGAAGTGCTCTATATTAGAAGCAGAAGATTTTCCCTTTGTCAGGATTTTAGGAATTGAGAAGCTGCGCACCACTAGCATCTTACATGGTAGAATGCATGCCACGTCCCAGCTACAGTACCTTTCATGCCGCTAACAAAACCACGTCCTCGATTTCCATGATCATGGAGGGCAAACCTAGAAGGGAGGTTCCGATGAGCTAGCCAGCCTTGAAGAGGTAAATGATGATTCCGAGAACTTGACTGATTGATTTCCTTATGGGCTTTGAACAAGTGGAGTGATTGCTGCTTGTCTTTCAAAAGTTTCTCATAATTAATTTTCATCTACAAAGTTTTATAGATTATTATTATTATTATTATGAAATATGGCATTGCTCAATTACTGTGGATTTGTACTGTTCATACACCGACGTAGCGACTTACTGTCTTTTCTGATAATTCATTTTCATCTACAAAGTTTCATAAAATGTGATTTGATCATAATTCAAAGCAACTGCTTTTAATTTTTTAGTTAATAGTAAAATTAAAAGAAAAAATATCAAAATAAAAAAGAGACAAGTTTGGAATTGAGCTTAATGATCGGAATTTAGTTTAATAATTTATTTGAATTTGATTTATATGAAGTTATTTTAATTTTATGATGTGAATTTTAAATTTAGCAAATTAAGTAGGTAAATTGGGTAATTTTTATTGTTATTTTTTAATTAATTTTTTTTTAATTTTATCTCTTTTTTTTAATTAATTTTTTTTAATTTTATCTCTCAACATTAATTTTATTAAACTTTAAATTTATAATTTATCTTAATTTATTTTTACGAGATTATTATGTTCTCATATATTGGCAGACAGATTGGAAAGTTAATTTAGATATATTTAAATTAATTTAATATATTATCTTGATATTTATAAAATAAATATTTATTTTAAATATTTTATTTAATATAATTTTTTTAATTGAAAAAGATACGAGCACCATGTAGAGAATTTTAAAAAAAAAATGTTAAAAAGGAAATTGATGGGCAACATATCACGCAGGAATGTTCTATAATCACCCAATAATTGAGGCCATCTCCGTAAAACAATGGGCCTACGCAGGACCGAACTCGACCAATGAGAATTCAAAGAAACTTGTGGGGCCCATGGCGTGATGATTTGTTTTGCTTGTTTTAGCCAATTTTGCAACTTTCAAATTTCAGAATCTAAAGTTATGTAAATATTTTTTATAATGGGATGTTAAGTCAAATTTTAAAAATTACATACAGCATAAAATAATATAGAGCACGTAATCGTGGGAATAAATAATTATGTGCAGAAAAAAGAACAGAAAGCAAATGATGAGTTTTTTGAAAAAAATATACACATCGCGATAACATGGCAATAAAATATTGCAAATAGTTGGCCACTTTAATTAATCTTTTGTTTAGTGTTAATTAAGATAAGAGCGAATGATATGAGCAAGTTGACAAACTAAGTTTCGTTAAATCTTATACTATAAAAAACGATGCAATTATAAGTCTGTTTTATAATGACAATACATGATTAATTCCGCCCGCGTATGTGTGTGTATATATATATAGTGGATATTCTCATATTTTTTAAAATTATAAAACTAATCTTGTTTAGGATTCGTGACTACTACTTTTAATAAATAATATATTAATCGTTAAATCAACACTTTATTGTTATATATAAATACTTTTAAATCTCAATTAATAATTATTTATTATCTAATAAAGAATTAACATGTGGATTACCTTTTATCAAATATATAGATAAAAACTAAAAATAAAAAATACATTAATTTCAAGTTAAAAAAATAAAATATAAGAAATTTCATTTAGCTAAAACTTTAATTAAAATTTTATTTAAAATGGGTTTATTATAAATTATTTTTACTTTAAACAATTGAAACTCCATATCATAAGTTGTAGTTTCAGATGTATACTAAGTAACTTTTGATGAAATATAATAGTAAAAATCAAGGAAACCATCTCTTAATTATACTTATCAATCCAAGATTCTTGAGATTATTCAAAGATTTGTATATTATTTTAACCCTTGTTATTTTTTTATTAAACCCTTTTTATTAATAAAACTATAAAATCCTTTTTATTATTTATTTCAAGAATCAAGAGTAATTACAAAATTGAAATTAGATATTATCTGTTTTCTCAAAAAAAAAATTATTACCTTTTGGTTTTAGTTTTAGGATAGAAAATTTCTAAATTCTGTTTTAATCAATAAAAATAAATAAATATTGATACCAAGTTCGAAAATAAATAAAAAGCTATAAACATACACAAATTTAAGTTTAAGCATTTTTCATGTATATATATATATATATGATGTTTAAAATAATTATAACAACGCAAACAAATATAATTATAATGATTATGATAACATAAAAATGATATTATTAAATAATTAATTATATAAAAATAAAAACAAAACTAAAACTATATCAATCTCTGCAGCAGAGGACATACAACTAATCATTCATTATTGAGTTGGGGATTAGGAATCCTTTTACTTTTTCTCTAATATTTAACTACCATAACCTAAAATACTTTATCAAGTAAAAAGAAATTAATTTATCACCCATGATCCAAAAAAAATAATCTAGAAAAAATAAGAGTTTTTCACAAGATCGTGTATTGCTTCAATTTTTTATTAAAAATAGAAAATAATTTATGTTTATGTCAGCTATCTCTACCCTTTTTTTTTTCCAAAAGAACTTTTGAAATCTAAAAATATGTTCATGAAACAAGTTTAGTGTCCTCTCCTTAGTTATTTCTAGGTTTTTTTTTTTTAATCCTGGCTATACTATGGTTTAATTTATTTTTTTAGCCTAAAAATATTAAAATATTAAAAAATAAAAAATTTATGTTTTATTTTTTTAGCCTAAAAATATTAAAAAATAAAAAATTTATACATGAGCTAAAATATTTTTTAAACACTTAAATAATGATATTTTTATACGTAAAAAAATTAAAATAATGACATATCAAATCGATCAAAGCTAACAATAATTGCTTAGTAAAATTCATGATTTAGAATATAAAATTGTGATAAAATTATAAAATTATATTAAAAAAAATTATTGATGACAATCTGTCAAGAAATAACCAACACTCAATATTTTTTGTGTAAGATGTCGCAAATAGTAGTGGTTGACACATGCAGTTCAAATGTTAATAACTTTTATTTTTTTATTAAATTATAACATTGCTCATGGAATCAAATAATTACACAATTGAATCATTAAAGAGTAAAAAAATAAAAAGAAATACCCCAAGTGGCCTTTTTTTTGCCTTTTAAGGGTGTTCTATTAATTTTATTGTGCAAAAATTAAGAAAAAACTGGGTTGTCACTTAGCAAACGTAGAATGAAAAATAAACTATGTGAGAATATCATTTTATCCCAAAGCAAATTCAATTGTTATATATATATATAAAGGATAAAACCATCAAACCACTAATATAATCCAAGATAAATGAAGGCATTGTACAATTATCTTCCCACGTGTTTTAGGTTTTTTTCCTCTCTCTAGCAAGGCAACGTTCGGTACAGTGTAGCTGAAGTAAAAAAGATGGAACCAAATCACAGCACGAAATTAGTCGTCTTTGGACTGATAGCATGGAGTGAGCACCAGGGCAAGAGAGAGAGATTTTGGTCTTCGAGAGGAGAATTCCTCTTTTCTTTTTTTTTCTTTTTTTTTTTTTAATGTGAACAGATATTTAGGCCTCTGTTGGCCTTTGAAAAATGGGGCAGATTTTAACTTTTTGGCGGTAGTGCCTTCCAGAGCACATTCATTTAAGTATGTTGTATGGTGCTGGGTATTGGGCCCTCCTCCATCCACCCAGTATTCTACCTTAATTTATTCCCCTGTGGCCTACACTATCTATCTGCAGATAGCTCGTCAAGATCTCTTGTGCTTTCTAGTGCTACTTTATTCCCACTATTAACTTGCATTGTTGATGCGTTCAAATCATTGTAAATGTTTTTATGTATTTTTTAATAATTTATTTTGGTTTTTAAAACTTTTTCTTGGGCGATTTTATCCAAATTAAAACTCAATTATTTAATATTTGTTAGACAAGGATAAAATTAAAAAAAAAGAAACCAAATAAAAAAATACATCATATAGAGGTGGCGTGCCAAAGATTTTATACAAAATATACTTAGACCCTCAATATTTAAAAATAACACAATTTATAAAATTTAGATTCCTTTAAATTTTCAAAACTTACTTTTGATACAAAAATTCTTTTTATTATTTTTCAATCTATGGTTAGAGGGAGACTTGGGTCACCAAATTCTAGCAATGAGAAAAAAATCACCGTCTGATAGTGGATTTTAGAGCCTCAATATCTTGTAAAAACATATCTAAACCAAGAAAACCAAAACTAATAGGTTTGATATCAACTTTCTGAACCTTTTTTTGGGTATTTTGGGTGGATGAGTTGGTTTGTAGTTGTTCTAAGAGCGTTAATGAGGTGTTTTTAAGTTGAAATGACTTAAAACTTAGGTTCTTAGGGTGAAAAAAATGCTTTCTTAATTTTTCTGATACCATGTGGTGGCCAAAATCTAGACTTGTAGACAAGACGTCATCTTCTTTTATAGGTGACATGTAACCTGCCTTTTCTTTTCAAAAAAATTTGGGTGGATAAAAAAATAAAACCATACTCAAGCATGTGAGTTTAGGTTTAAAGGCTCGCTTACATATTTAGGCTCTTTATTTGAGTGACCTAGAGATGTTGGACCATAGGCCCATGAGTCTAGGCTTATTTTTTTGCTCTTTTTTTAAAAAAAAAAAATAGGTGGATTTTTTTGCTCTTTTTTTTTTAAAAAAAATAGGTGGACAAAAAAAAAACCATGCTCAAATATGTGGGCTTGGGCTTGAAGGTTTACCTACATGTTTTGGCTCTTCATTAAAGTGGCCCAAAGGCGTTAAGTTATAGGCCAGGAAGCCTGGACTCATTTTTTATCCTTTTTTTAGCATTGCTTTTAAAAAAAAATTATTTTATCCTTTAACTTTGAGTTATTTAATAATTAAACTGCAATTTTGGTATAATTCTTCAACTTTGAGGATTCTCTCTTTTTATCATCATCATCATCATCATCATAGAATACTAATAAGATAGATGGCTCATGCTATGCTATGGATCTATTATAAAGTCAAACTTGGTAAACCTGCTAAATCCATTACCCAAGACATGATATTAGGATAACTCTATAGAAAGAAAAGGTAAAAAAAAAAGAATATCAATTTCTAAAAAATAATTAAAAAACAAAATTCCTTCAGGCATTGTCTCAAATTAAATATTAAAGGATAAAATCAATAAATTTAACAAAAATTAAAAACAAAACTCAAGACAGTCCTAGTTATTTTTTTTTTTACAAAACTCAAGACAGTCCTAGTTATTTTTAAAAAAAAAAAGATAAATCCTATAGAAAGAGAATAAAAAATAAATATTAGAGGATAAAATATGAAGGAAAAAAAGAGTTTAAAAAAATAAAAATAAAAAACTAAGCAAGCCCAAGTAAACTTTGTAAACCCAAGTTAAACTCTCAAATCTGCAATTCGTTAAATTCTTAACTTAGGCTCAACTCAAGAGCTCACCTAAAAAATTAAATATTGGGGAACAAAATCAACTAATTTAATTCAATTTAAAAACTAAATTACTTTAGAAAAACTAAATTCAATAAAAAAAAAACTAAACTAAAGCAACCAATGTTATTTTTAAAATGACCTAAAAATACCATAGAAAGTAAATTAAAAAGTAACAAAATGTTGGAGGATGAAAAAAAAATCCCAAAGAAACCTATGTCAATCTTGTAAATCAAAGTTAATCTTTTAAACCCATAATCCGTTAAATTTAGATTCAAACTCAACTAAGAAGCTAAACACTTAACTAATTAAACATTCGAAGATGAAATGATAATAAAAAAATCAATCTAAAAAAATCTTGTGAGGTCAAAAAAATACAACAATAAAAAAAAGAATTAGATGTTATAGGAAACAAATTAAAGAATGATGAAATTGCCAAAAAAAATTTATCAAAACCATCTAAAATAAATAAAGTAATGGTAATTAAAAGAATAGAATCCAAATCTGATAAATGAAAATATCAATTATAGATGAAATTCAAAACAATTTTAAATTTAAAAATTTGCAATAAAAAGAACATGGATAAAATTGAAAAAACCCTTTAATTTCATAAAGTATTCTAAAATTTAAAAATTATAATAAAAAGAATAAGAATAAAATCTTAAAAATAACAAACTTTTAGAGCTGATTTGATTATTCTAAAATTTAAAAATTATAATAAAAATAATAAGAATAAAATCTTAATAATAAATAAAGTAATGATTTGATTTTTTTAATTATAGCGTGAAAATCAAGTAGAAGAGAGGAAAAAATAAAAAGTAAATAATAAAATAAAATACCACACATGCCACACTAGCTGTCATTGTAGTACATGCATTGATGATCCATGGAGGGGATGTTGAGGTGCTTCAGAAACCACCTTGGAATCATGGTTTTAGCCAGCGAATAGCGTTGCATGTTTCATCTGATTCCTTTTCTTTTTAATTTTTCTTATTTACCAAAATACCTTACCATTTTCAAGGATACTCAATAACTACCAAATGACCACATGTAAATTACATAAGAGTCCTTAAATCAAAGATAATTGTTTTTAATTTTTAATGGTAATAAAGTAACTTACTTATTTAGAAATAAATTTTTAGACTTAAAAGCCCTTTAACCCAAGTGATTTTTTTTTGTCTTTCAAGGGCAATTAAGTAATGACATTGTGAAAGAAAGCACAAAATTACCATTTAGCCCCTTACTTTGGGCTAGACCCATGTCCCATGAAAAATATCATCATATCCCTAAATTTAATGCATGTTACTTTGCCCACCAAAGGTTAACATCAACCTATCATTGTAGATTCACATAGTGAAAGGATAATGCCTTTTAGTATATAGTGTAATAGGTATGGATAATTTACTATAAATTCACCTCATTTATACATTCACAAAATACTATAAATTTATTGTATATTTTCTAATAATTCACTTTGGTCTTTAAAGTTTTTTTGAGTGATTTTATCCTAATTAAAGCCCAATTATTTTTTATTTTTTAGGGAAGAGTGAAATTGGAAGAATAGGGAGCAAATAGAAAAATACATCAAATATAGGTGGCGCGCTAGCGATTTTGCACAAAATACACTTAGGTCCTAGAAATTTAACAATAACACAATTTATAAAATTTAGGTTCCTTTAAATTTTCAAAACTCACTATTGGTGCAAAAATTTTATTTGTATTGTTTTTCAGTTTATGGTTAGAAAGAGAAGAGAGACATAGGTCACCAATTTCTAGCGACAAGAGAGAAAAGCATCATTCACATCATTTCCGGCTACTAAAATGGTTTTTCTTGGTGTCCATAGGTCCCATGTTATGAAAAGGACTTGATGGTGATTATTAGAGCCTCAATGTTGCTTATAAAAACATATCTAAGTTGAGAAAACCAATATTAACAAGTTTGATTTCGGGTTTCTAAACATTTTTTAAGTATTTTAAATTTGAGTTGATTTATAATTGTTCTAAGTTTGAGTTGATTTATAGTTGTTCTAAGGACATTAGAGGTGTGTTTTTGGGTTGAAATGACATGAAAATTAGGTTTTTGGGCCAAACAAATGCTTCCTTGATTTTTCAGCTACCATAGTAGTGGCTGGAATCTAGACTTGTAAATGACATCTCATATGCCTTCGCGGGTGACTTATTGCCTGATTAATTTTTTTTAAAAAAAATCTTGATGGAAAAAAAATAAAACCAAGCTCACGCATACGAGCTTAGGCTTAAAAGCCTACCTATGCATGTGGACTCTTTATTAGAGTGGCTTAAAGGCGCTAGGTTATAAGCCTTTGAACATGGGTTAATTTTTGCCCTTATTTTTCCCTTTGCTTTTTCAAATGATTTTTTTTTATTCTTTAACTTTGAGTTGTTTGATAATTGAATTCCATGCCCACTAAAGTTAAGATGCAAATTCAATGTGCTTTCAAACACAATCACTCTGGTACAACGACCGGATTAGAGATTTTATATCTTCACTTGGGTGGGCTTGGATCTAGATTTTTCATCTCTTTTTTAATTATATTTTTTTTTTATTAATTTTCATCCTTCAACATATTATTTTCTAGAGATTGAACTTTAATATTTTTCTTTTTGTTTCTCTTTCTTTGGAGTTATTATGTCCTCATTTGATTTATTAAGAATTGGTTTTCGAGCTTTTTATCCTATGTTTCTTTATATGAGATTATCTTAATCTTATGTGAATAGTCATGAAATTTACGAGTTATCCCATTTTAACTATTTTTTAATTTTTTTTTTGTTTTTCCCTTTAACATTAGAGTTGTTTGATAATTCGGATAAGCTCAAGTAATGCTCTTTTACCTTTTTTTGTTGCTATTTTTTTTATGTATTTATTTAATTGTTGCTGTATTTTTTCAATCATATTATTTAAAATTACCAATTGAATCAATGACTAGGATATTAAATTATTTTTTCTTAAAAAAATTTTATGTCAAAAAAATTAGTCAACTTGTAGTGGATTGCGGGCCACAAATCTAGTGTATTCTAATTAGTTAGCAAGACCAAAATTCAAAAGAATTTTTAATTAGAAATTAAATACTGATGGTGGTTATTTTAATTAGATAATACGTGATGTAAATAAACTCATTATCTATGTTGTCCTATTAATTCATAATGTCTTAATCCTTGCTTGATGTTTATGATAACTTGAATCTCTTTTACATGCTTTACTTAAAAATAGTTTGGGAAAACTTTAAATTAGGTATAATACTTTATTTTAAAAACTAACATAGAGATGTTTTTTGTTAAGACCTTAAAAGAACAATACTGGTAGATATATAGAAATCTCCTCTCATACCAATATATAAAAATATGATTATGAACTTTTTTTTTAATTTTTTAAGAATCTCATTAATGATGATAGAAACCCATTATAAGGCAAATTTTATAAATTCAATAAGAACTTAGTTCAAAGAATACAAAAAACTTCATATAGATAAATGAGTTGCCATCCTAAGCTAAGACATGAGCTTGACTATAAGTTTGATGTTTGGGCTTGATTAGATTTGAAAAACAATTCTATTATGGAATAAGGGACTCTCTGATATTAAAATCAATAAATGTAGAATAAAAATGAGGAAAAATGTAAGAATGAAGTGAAAATATAGAATATAAGAAAATTATAAGCCATGATAACCTGTTTTATTTACCTGGTGAACCAAAATATCTATAAACTTGGTCACATCAACTCACCTTAGGAATGAAAAGTTGCACAATAATTGATTGGTGAAAATATTTAGGCCTAACTTTGGTTGTAATGGCTTTCATATTGGTGGATAGGTGAGTGATTGTCAGTGATACATTGACTAGAAATAATCATTGATTGAGAAAGGAGATCCCTGATTTGCATTGAATGTAGTGTGTTTGCACTATTGATCATTGGTTAGAAAAGGCGGCACCAACCCTATATACAAATATGTACTTTCATAAAAAAATATAATAAAATATATCAGTTCATCATAAAAAAAATATTGTTTCTATGGGTAATGCAACATTGCGTTCTAACTAATCAAAACCAAAAAATAAAATATTAAGATATATGTAGGAGCCAAGATGTTTTCATTATACTAGGTTGAATCCCAATAAATTCTTGGATCAAAATGAGAGAAAAAAAAGAATCAAGCTAGTCCAAGAGAACTGAAAAGCAATTTGTTTGGACAATAGGGTGGTGAATAAAAAGGCAGAGAAAAGATGTGAGATGGGATGGAGGAGGAGGGAAAGAGGGTGAGTAGAAAAGGTGGGTTGGAAAAAAGATGAGCAATATTTTGATTTTGGCCTAAATTGCTGCAAAAATATATATATATATAGGCCTGAACAACTATAAAAAGATACATAGCTAGTTAGGCTTTGGCCCAAATAGCCATCACTTATTTTTTTTTTAATGTAGCATATTCACCGCATGGCCTAGGCAAGTGGACACACCATTGTCTTTCAAGATCTCATTAGATTTGTCTTGTTGTTATCTTGTTAAAAATTCTTTGTGTCAAAATTAAAGTCTTATTATATCTTCAATGATCTATTTTTCTCTCCTCTCTTTTTCTTTCCATCTCCTTTCTTTTTGTTGTGCCATCTTTGCTTTGAAGCTAAACAAGTGTTCAACATTGAAGGAAGTGAATTTAAATAAAAAGTGAAGAAATAAGTGTGTTTTGCAAAAAAAAAGATCTTGTGTGTGTTTAAAAGTTTTGAACCATGTTTAAACATGTGACATCATGAACAAAAAGACTATGATAATCCAAAACCAATGGAAATAGTATTGTATAAAACAATTGAGAAAAATAACATGATTCAAAATTTATTTAGAAAAACAGTGAAATTCAACAAGTTACAAATAATATTTGCAGCCCTTTTAAAAAAAATAATTGACAGATGCAATTTTAAAAGATATTTTAAAATTTAAATTTAAAAAATAAATCAAACTTTATTCTTATCAAATTTAAATTGATAAATAAGGTACCTAACATTCCTTGACCTCGAGGTGCATTAATTATTTGTCTTACATGACATTGAGGATATTTTGTGCTCTATAACTTGTCATTTTTCTTTAATATATTTCATTTGCCCATACAAACATAACATTTCTTTCCATTATCATTTACTACCCTTTCTTTCCTCCTAGGTATTCATACATGGAGATCATCATATGTATGATTAACTTCAGTTTTTCTGATGATAAACCAAAATTCATTTCAAGTCAAAAGCTTTATTTAACTCTAGCTATTGTAATACATGAAACCTTGAAGTCTGAGTCTGTATTGGGCTTCCTTTTGTTTGCCTAATTTTTTTTATTTAAATGATGTGTTAGACAATACCATGCCCATCCATCTATTAGTTCAAAGCATTCATTATTAGGTGAAACTCTTCTTTGCATTCATTAGGACTCTTTCTTTTAATTTATGAGTCAACATTTTATTAAGATTTTTGTTTTGTTTAGGAATCTTCCTAAAATATATAAATGTGGCAAACATGCCATATCCAAGGTGCTTGAAATTGATAGTCAGTTAAGTACAAAGTAACATAGGTCTCGTATGTTTGCTAAACTTAAGATGTCTAGACTTCATGGACAACCAAGTTCAAAGTGCACAAACTTGGTAGTTAAGAAAGTTCATATAATGTGGGTGTGGCATGTTTGTCAAACTCAAGGTACCTGAACTTGGCGGACAACCAAGTCCAAAGTGTGCAGACTTAGCAATCAAGCAAGTCCATGTAACATAAGCCTGACATGTTCACTAAACCTAAGATGCCAAGACTTGATGGATAACCATATCTCAAATGCATGGACTTGGCAATCATCGAAGTTCATGTAACGTGGGTCTAACATGTTTGGCAGACCTAAAGCACCTAGACTTAGCAGACAATATGTCTAAAATGCATGGACTTGGCAGTCAGCCAAACTCATGTAATGTGGATCTGACATGTTCACTAGACTTAAGATACTTGGAATTGATGGAAAACCATGTTTAAAGTATGCGGACTTGGCAGTCAGCCAAGTCCATATAACATGGGTCTGGTATGTTTGGTAGACCTAAGACGTCTAAATTTGGTGGATAGCTAAGTCTAAAATGTGTGGACTTAACAACCGAGCAAGCCCATATAACATATATTTGGCATGTTTGAGCCCCATTTCCCATGATTGGAAATGTTTTCTTACAGGTATTGAAGACCTTTTTAGTAATTAAGAGTTCTCTAGATTAAAAAGAAATCCAAGTCCTTTTATAAATTGATTAACTACTATCTCAAATACTAAATAACCTTTTATTTATATTTTTGGATTTTTGAACTTCATTAATGGATGGCGCCATCCATGGGAATTGATAAAAAAAAAAAGGCATTGGTTTTTAGCTAAAACATGTTTTTAGCATTTTTAGGGCATTGTATAGCTCACAACTAATGCCCCTAGGGTTATGAAACGAGACAAATCAACTTATTACCATAAACACTTTTACCTAGCATAAGCTTCAAAAACTCACTAGTTGGGCACAACTTCTCATCAAGACCATATTGACAGCCCAAAGGCAAAATCAGACCTTATCACCACAGCAAGTCTGCCCAAAGGCAAAATCAGACCTTATCACCATAGCAAGTCTATAACACACTCGACAACACACAATGTCTTAACACAAGGGTTGCCAACTACCCTAGGAGCTTATAGATAATTATATTACTTAAAAGAGATTAGACAAAATGATATTCATGAAAGTTCCTCAAGGAATCAGTCACGTTATTATCACAATCATACATAGAGTAGACACTCCAAACGCACTCTCAAAGGAATGTTTATAGCCCCCAACAGTGGAGGTTTTCTCCCTTGTCCAAACATATATTGAAAACTTGACTCTTTAAGAAATATTTTTCCATGAATATGAGTTTGAATAGCTGTGACAGTTTGGCCCGACCCAAGGGAACATATGCAGAATATATGTAGTAGCTTGGATTTGATCATCCAAGACCATAACTCAATGTGTATGACATTCCCTTCAACCTTTAAAGAATTTGTGCAGGCTTAGTATAACAACCCAAAACCAAACTCTATTGAAGGTTTTAGTAACCTATATGCAAAGCTAGTAGCACATTTTAACATCATCATACCCACCAAGAAAACCTCTAAAGATTTTTTCAGTGAAGCCTAATAAGAAGGCTAGTCTACACGGGTATAATTGAGAAGATTAAATTTGAGATGCTCAAGGTGGAAAATTTAATTGAGCCAATAGCCTTGAAAGCCTTAATAAGAGAAGTAAAAGAACATGTCATTTGGAGAAAACTTTGTGTTTTACTAGATAGAAGCTTGTCCAAAGTAAATCAATTAATAAAAAATCATTTACAAATAAAAAAGGCTAATTTACTTTGACATGGACCTTCTTGTTTTTACAAAGATAGTCAATGTTAATGATTTTTCAGGTGAAGTAATCAGGGTACTTGAAGAGTTTTCTCATACTTGTCATTTATATCACCTCAAGATGTATAATCCTTTATAAGAATGTAAGTTTCTTAAATATGAATGACTTATTTATAATGACTTTTCATTCTTTCTAGGTGGTCCTTTAGGATGATAATCGCACCACTCTTTAATGGATGGATGTGATCTCATTAGTGGTATATATACCAATCTCCAAGGGATGAATGTGATCTCCTCAATGCTACATGCACCACTCTTCAAGTGATGAACATCGTCTTCTTAGTGTTATATGCATCAACCTCTAAGGGATAAATGGAATTTTATTGATGCTATATGCACTACTTGTTAAGGGAGATGTGATCTCCCTAAAAGTAATAACCCCAACATGATGTTGTATAAAGAAACAATCAAGAAATGAAAGATATTAATAGCGATCAAGAATTGTCCTAAAAGGAAAGAGAACTTTAAAGAGGGCTAGTAGTCATGACATGCAGAATTATATAATATTATAATACAACGCTAGTTAGGTGCACAAATGCATTTTGTATTTATCCTAAAGGATGACGAGATGTTTATTAGCCAATTGTCACCTCGTCCTCTCTTTAAGCTTTTAAATGTAAATTCACATATTAAAGGCTTGAAGGCAATTGATGAGTTAACTTTTTTATTAAGATTTTTATTATTATTAAGATTTTTGTATTGTTTAGGAACCTCTCTAAAATATATGGATCTAACTAACATGTTAGATCTAAGACACTAGAACTTCACAGTCAGCCAAGTGCAAAGACATATGGGTCTGACATGTTTGTCAAGCCAAACCGTCTAGAGCCAAGTCCAAAATGTACGAACTTAACAATTAACGAAGTCCATATAACCTAGGTCTGACATGTTTGCTAGATCCAAGATGTTTAAACTTGATGGACCACCAAGTCCATATAACATTAGTTTGATATGTTTGCCTAACCCAAGGTGTTTAGACTTTGCAGATAGCCAAGTCTAAAGTGCATGGACTTGACAATCAACCCAGTTCATATAACATGGGCCTGACATGTTTAATAGACCTAAGACATTTGAATTTGATGGACAATCAAGTTCAAATTACACAAACTTGATAGTTAGTCAAATCCATGTAATATAGGTTTGGCATGTTTACCAGACCTAAAACACTTGTACTTGATGGACAACCAAGTCCAAAACACGTGGACTTGACAATCAACTAAGTCCATGTAATATGGGTTTAGTATGTTTACTAAACCCAAAGTGTCTGTACTTTGCAAACAACCAAGTCTGAAGTGTGTGGCCTTAACAATCAGCCAAATTCATGTAATGTGGGTCTCGTATGTTAACCAAACCCAAAGTGTTTATACTTGGTGAACAGCTAAGTCTATGTAATATGGGTCTAACATATTTGCCAGACCCAAATCATTTGTACTTGGCGGACAACCAAGTCCAAAGTGCATGGACTTGGTAATTAGCCAAGTCCATGTAGCGTGGGTCTGGCATGTTTATAAGATCTAAAATGCCTAGACTTAGTGGATAGCCAAGTTCAAAGTGCATGACTTGACAGACAACCAAGTTCAAATTGCACAACTTGATAGTCAACCAAGTCCATATAATGTGGGTCTGGTATGTTTATCAAACCCAAGACACCTAGACTTGGCGGTTAACCAAGTCCAAAATGTATGGACTTGGTAGTCAACCAAGTCCATATAACATAGATCTGACATGTTTGACAGGTCCAAGATGCCTAGATTTGGCGAATAACTAAGTCCAAAGTACATGGCTTAGCAATCAACGAAGTCCAAGTGATGTGGCCCTGACTTGTTTTCTTACAACTTTATTAATTTTTAGGTTCTTTTATCCAATCCTAAACGATTCTTTACAATATAAATGTTAAAAGCATGATAAATCGCTATAAGATGATGATTTCCCTGTGCTTATAGGTGTATATAAGGTCTTTCCACCTGTTTTTCCATGTCCTATTAATATCACCGAAAATAGATGACTTTTCAACTTTTCTTTGTTTCATAAAAACATCAAAGTTTAGATACCATCCAGGTAAGAGGCTAAGACTTCATAATATTAATATATATATATATATATATATATATATATATATATATAAACTCAAGATTCTAGAACAAGGATTTTGGTCTTTAGAATTGAAAGCTTTTTAAAGTTATGTTATTACTATAAATCATTTAATATCTTTCTAAAAAATATATTGAATTCACCATTGGAAGATCTTTGATTCCCCCTAGTAAGATTGTTTTATTATAGGTATTCAAGATCTTCTTAGTAAATTGAGAGTTCTCTAGATTAAGAAGAAATTTAAGTCCTTTTTATATATTGATTAACTACTATCACAAACACCAAATAACATTTTATTTATGTTCTTGGATTTTTGAACTTCATCACTAATCAACTCTCCTTTTTTGTTAATGGATGGACCCACCCAACTCTTGTTGTTATAGGCATACATTTTAGAGTCTAAAAGAATAGGAAGGAAGAACCTAACAATTGGAATCAAGAGTTCCTTCTTAATATGAAAAGGCAACGTAATGTGAATTTGATTTCTCACGACAATGAGTAGAGTTAAAAATGCTTACAAACTTCAAATAAAACCAACAAAATGTGATAGGTTATTTTTATCATAAAGCTAATCCCCAACAAGATTTTAAGTTTTCAGATTGGGGTATATAACGGGTTCTTTCCTTCGAGATAAAGAAATTTGGAGAGATTTAGTCAAAAGAAAGACTGAAAAGATAATTAGCCGAAGAGAAGTTTTTCTAGTAAGATAGAGAAAGCTAAGGACTAAAAAAAGAAAATAAAAGGGGTGTTGAAGGCTAAAAAGCTGGTGAGAAGGGATATGTTTTGAACTGTGTTATTTCCTCTTCTTTTCTTGGTTATCCTATTTTGCAAAAATGAAAAGGTGCATTTTTCATGGGATGAAAGGTTTTGAATTATATATTATAAAAAATACACCATCAACATCAATAAACAAAAAAGATCATGATAAAAGATAAATAAAGATGCGAGGACAAACCTAACCAAATTCAACCCACACTTAAATTTAAACCTAACCAAATTCAACCCATACTTAATTTATAACCATAAAATCCAATCCAAGGCTTGATTTGATAAAAAAAACTTGATCATTCGATAAATTTGAATCAATATTTCAGCTTGACTAGTCTGAACTTATTTATCATATTATATATTTTGAAATTCTATTTAAAAAATGTATATGTCGAATGAAGCATGATGACAAGATGCTTTTTTTTCTTTTAAATTATAGGTAATGTATTTATATGTCTATATGACCTTTATATACATGTTTAAAATGTTTATTTTTTCATAATATTAACCTCATATTATCAAAGATATATTATTCTTTGATAAAAGTTTTTTTTAGGTTAAAACCTGAGAAATATTTTCTAAAAATAAATAGATATATGATATTATAAGAAATAAAAATATTTCTTCTCACTTAACCCTTACCTTATTAACTAACTCATTTAAATCATTTGAATAATTTGATCAAGTTTACAATTTAACTTGTAGAAACTAAGTTTGGTATTGAGGTTACTGTTGTGGTTGTGGTTTTAGAAAAGTTGTTTTATAAAAAGTACTTTTAGTTGAGATTGATTTGGAAAAATATATGTTTGGTTAAAACTATGGTTGAAATTGAGGTTGAACAAAAAGTAGTTTAATGTGTTTGGTTAAAAAAATGTTTTTCAAATTGAGGTTATAAAATAATTAATATATATATATATATATTAATATGAAAGATTTTTAATTTAAATATTGTAGATTTAACTACTGTCAGTACATCATAAAATAAAAAATATTGATAATAAATATTTTCTATTATTATTAAGCACGCAACAACAAAAAATAAATTTTTGTTACTTCATCAAGCGATCTTCTTCTAATTTTTTGAATACAACACAATTAAAATAAAAATAAAAACTGAATTTTTTTCAACTAGGTCAGACTTGACAAGAACATGATTGGAATTGCGATCAAATTCCATAAATGCTATGTCATCATACGATATCTTTCTAATTTATATAGTGTTATTAAATAATATTAAATACTAGTTTTTAAAGTAAAATATAATTTTAAAAAATTATAATTTTATTACGTACAAAAGTCACTCGACAAGAACTATAGTTTCTATAATTTTTTGAGCATGCAATAAAATTAGGTAAAATATTATTAGGAATAGAATTGAGATTACAGTATGAGTAAATGTAATTCACCTGAAACTAATTTTTTTAAAAACAAAAAAAAATTGTTCATGTTTATGTGAACAATGCAAGTGAAATCAATTAATTGCACTAATTTTTCAGGAAAAAAAAATAAAATAAAATTTTCACACTGGTTTTTTTTTAAATACTGTTCACGTAAATAATGCATTGTTCATTAAAAATACCCATGAGAAACAGCAAATGCTGCTTCTCTAAATCTTGCGGCATGACAGTGAAAGTTGGTGGATTCTATCAAGCAAAATCATTTTTTTTTATTTACTAAACATTGATATATGTGACTGTGGATGAACCTCATCCATAGCCACATTATCAAATACCATCTTAATTGGAAAAGAACTAAATTGTATTTACTAAAAAAGCAATAGGTGAACAATACATAACAATAGGTGAACAATACATAGACCAAATAAAGTGTATTTACTATACATACATACATACATATATATATATATATATATATAAAAAAAAAAGAGTTATTTGTAAGGAAAATAAAACATAAATACCAAGATAATCTTAAAGACCAGAATGAACATTATCAAAGACAATTCATTGTGAGGGCACAAAACATATGTCAAAATGTTTCGAGGAAGGTGGTAATATTTAATGATGTTATTAATACCAACTGAAGGTGGTAATATTTAATGATGTTACGAGGAAGATGGTACATCATTGACAAACGTATACAATTAACTAGATAAGGTGTTACACCGGGCCGATTTAGATTTTTTCTAGTGAAAAAAAAAGAAGAAATGCTAAGATGATATAAATGTCCCTAGTAAAAGTGAAAAAAAAATTGAGACTAGGTAACTGATTCACCGAGGTTTAATAAATTCTGTTAATTTAAATAATATAAATAAAAAAAGCAAAGATAATTAATAAATTGATAAAAAAATGACAACATAAAAAGATTAAAAAAACCTAATCCAAGCCCATTTGAAATAGCATACTAAATTTGTGACCTAATTATGATATCGAGATAAATCTATTGAAAGTAAATCAAGTAAAATTATAAAGCTTAATTATCAAACAATTTAATGTTAAAGGGTGAAACTAAAAATAATAATTAAAAAAGCAACAAAAAAATATCTGATTTAACTCGAGTTAACCCGCTAACCTTGTAATTATGAGCCCAAGATTGAAATATTCCAATAGAAAGAAAAGTGACAAAAAAACAAAGATCAATTCATAATAAATAAAAAGTTGAAGGGTAAAACTAAAACAAAATTAATTTTAAAAAAGACCTAAGAAGGATCAAAATTAACCCGTGCTAACATTTGAAACCTGTGTCACCGGTCATGAGTCTGAGACTAAGCCCAAAACAATAATATGGTAAATTATTAATCAACAAAATATCGATGGATGAAATTGAAAAAAAAATAAAATAAAAAAAGGACCTAAAGTAAAAGAAATAACAATAAAAAGAATACAAATTAAATTTGATACAAAAATTATTTCAAATCAAATACTAGAAAATAAAAATGAAAATAAAATATAATTAGAAAAGAAAAAAAAACAACATTAAAAAAATAATTAGGACCCTATTTGATAAAACAATTTAATAAAACCAAATAAAAAGGTGCAAAATTGAAGAAATAAAAAAAATAAAAAATAAACAAATAAGGACAAGGTGCAAAATTGAAGAAATAAAAAAAATAGAAAATAAAAAAAATAGAAAATAAACAAATAAGGACCAAATTGAATACAAAGAACAATTGAAAGGAGACCTATAAATTTTGACAAGCAAAAAAAAAAAAGAGGAAAGAGGGTAGAGAAGAAAAATGTCCACCAAAACTCAATCATGACGTCATCATACATATTTGCTACACTGTTAGAAGATTACGATGAGATGCTTCTAATGACATTATGGAAGGTGATGTTTGGATGTGAAACAATACTTTACAAGTTGTTTGAAGATCATGGGTGTCATCCACTCATTTATGTATTTGTCAATTATTTATTGGCATGTACGTTGCACACACTAGTTATTTGTTTTTTAAAAATAATATTTATATTTATCAAAAGATTAAATCATCAATAAGTCAACTTATTAATTACTAAAAACTAGTTGGAAAATACAAAAAATCTCTTAGATGCAAATTTGAAAAACAATACTTTTAAAGGTAATATAATCTTTATACGAACACTTTTAAAATATAAAAAAACCAAACTATTCTTAATTAATCTTTTAAGAAAATTTGCTTTAAGTATAATATAGTTTATACATTATGTTTTTAAAAGGTTAAACTAATTAATCTTATAATTACTAATGAATCTTGAGGAAAAATATTACAAGTTCATTGATTTTTTTATTGAGAAGGCAATGCCAATCATTAAAAAAGAAGAAGAAGATATTTAAGATAAAATAATGTAGGAAATTTTATATATATATATATAAAAGACTACAATGCCATACAATAAAATAAATGAATTGAAGGCTCTTTGAACCTTATGTTGAAATTTAAAAAAAATAAAAATTATTAATAATAAACAAAAAGAGAAGTGTAACTTTCGGTATCACTCCTCACAAATGGTATTATATATTAAAATAATATATTTTTTCTTTGTATATATTTTTTTTATAATTTATGTTTTATTTTTTAATTAAAATTTCATCTTTTAAAATTAGCTTTATTAGAAATTAAGCTTCATAAAGTTTTTCAATTTACTCTTTATAAGATTATCTCAATTTTATAATTAAAAACATATGCTTAACAGGTTGATTCAAATTTATTTGTTTTTTAATTGATTTTTTTATCAATTTCATCGTTAACAAGAAACTAAAAAAGAAGGGGAATTTTATATGATTCATCACAAAACACTATTAATTTGAATAATATGTTTTTCTTTTTTGTTTCTCTATATATTTGTTTTTTATAATTTGTGTTTTCATTTCAATTTCAGTTCCATATTTCGACATTAAGTTTATTGAGGATTAAGATTTGTAATTTTTTTATTTACTTTTTATAAGATTATCTCAAACTTATGACTTATAACATGAGTTTGATCAATTAATTTACTCATTGATTTTTTATCTGAATATCATCTATTTTTTGTTAGTGCTCGTGCCACACACTCCAACATATTTTTCCATTGAAATAAAATTTAGGTCCTGCTTGTTAGCTGGAAAATTAGATTCTTGGAAAGTAAATTATTTTTTGATGTTTGTTAGTGTATTGAAAAATAAATTTGAAAAACACTTTTTAATGTGTTTGTTGTGTCATAAAAACTAAACTGAAAAATAACTTATTAATGTCTTGTGTTTGTTAAAAAAATGAAGAATAAATTTAACAAATTAAAAAGTTGAATGAGAATAAAATTAAAAAATAAATTAATAAATTATCTCAAATAAAATAAATAACAATAAAAATAACAGCAACCAACAAATGTGACAAAATGTTTTTTAAAAGATAAAGAAATTAAAAAACTAATTATAATTTTATAAATTATTTTAAATAAAATAAATAAATAAAAAATGACGACAAAATATAATAGATAAAAAAATTCAATTAGAAAAGATAAGAGAAAAGTAAATAATAAAAAAATAAGGATTAAAGTTGATATAAAAATAAAATAAATAAAGTTATAAAGGATGAAATTAAAAAAAAAAGAGATTCAAAACAAAATACATAACAATTAAAAGTTTAATAACTAAATTTGATATGATCAATAAATAATAAGATATTTATAAATTTTTCATAATTTCTGAAATTTTTTTTCCCTCAAATTAAAAAAAACTTTTCTAAAAATTAATCTAAATTTTTCTTTAATTAAAAAAATATTTTTTATTAATTAATTTTTTAATTACAAATAAATACATGAAAATTTGGATCAACTAAATAAATAGTACTTTAGTTTTTTTATTTATTTATTTCAAGGGTAAATTTATTATTTTATTTGTTTTAAGAACTGAAAAAACATTAATACTCTTCACCATAGGTTTAAAAATTTTCACTAAAGGACAATTGAATCATTTTATCTTACTTACAAAATTTTAAAAATAAATATCAAAAAAATAAATATCAAAATAATTGATTTTTCTAATCGTAAGAAGTAAACATGTTGTTATATTATTTTAATGAATAATATAAATAAATTCGTATCTACTGTGTTTTTGAATGCCCAATTAACTTTTATCAATTAG
This sequence comes from Populus euphratica, assembly GCF_000495115.2. Lineage (NCBI taxonomy): Eukaryota > Viridiplantae > Streptophyta > Magnoliopsida > Malpighiales > Salicaceae > Populus > Populus euphratica. The sequence goes on along the minus strand of NW_011500287.1, from coordinate 152,295 downwards.
TTTAGTTTTAATATAGATAAAGAAACCCTAATTTTGTTTTTTCAAGTCATTTAAAGCACGCTAAAGTACATCAATTTTAACAAAACCACTCGTAGATAAATTTTCGAATGCTCGGAACAAAATAATAATAATAATAAAAAAAAGTTTAATGGATTGGTCAACACGGTAGCTGTCAACGTATTATTATTATTATTATTATGAACATGTATCTGTCGACGTATGGGTGAGGAGTGAGGACAATCCAAATAGTCTGGTACTGCCTCAAGAGTTGATTGGCAAAATATGTATAATTCACTCGCTAGATGATATCCAACTCTCTTTCTCTTGCAAAAAAAAAAAAAAACAATCTGAGACACCCTCTTTCTCTGTGCACGGAGGGCTGAGAAGGGTCCTTGGCTTGCTCAAGTGTAAAAATTAATGGCGGTTGTATGCTGTCCTCTCCGTTGATCGACCCCCCTCCACCCAAAGAAGGGGAAAAACACACCCTCCTATAGATAAAACCAGAAGAAGCACCAGCAGCTCAGCACGTCCTGTAGCATCCATTACTGGCAAAACTGACCTCTCCCCATAAATCCTCTTCTTCTTCTTATTTATTCGTACAGATAGAATAGAATAGGACAGTGAGCGATTCTGTTAAGATGTTGTCAATATAGCAAGTGGTATATAGCTGCTTGAAGCAGGGTGGAGTGGTGTGTTAGCTGTGAAAATGTTGGGCTCTCACTTGTCAGTTTATAGTTATAGCTATTTTGGGTGTAAAAGATCTGGGTTCTTTTTACCAAACTCAAATTTAGTGGCATTCAACTAAGATCTACTAGCTTAAACGAGAAACACAACAGCGGGATTTTGTGGCATAACAAACTTGGGAGTTGGAAGAAGCGGATGAGGCTGAAATCGATTGTGTTTTGTAGCAAAACCGGCTTCGGTTGAGGATTTAAAAACTGGGTCCGTAATCTTTGCTTTACTTATCTTCCAAATGAACTTGTCTTTGATGGCTAAAGAGTTTTTCGTTATTTTTTTTTGAAGAGGGAAAGGAAACGGTGAAGAAGAAGAAGAAGAAGAAGAATGCATGGTATTGTCATTGTGTGAAAGGAAGAAATTAGTGAAGATTGTTTTTGTTGTGGATCTTTAATTGGGTTGGGTTGTGGGTCTAAGCTTGTTGGGATTGTGCTATTAAATCTCCTCTCTCTGCCCTAATGAGGCACTCTTCGGCTTCTTTTAATCCACAAACCCAGGAAGGTATGTGTATTGATTATTATTTGAGGAATCCTCATTTCTTTTTTGCTTCAGGTATGGTTTTGGTGGCTGTGTAAATGAGATCTTGGAAAACCTTAGCATGCTTGGTCAATATAATCCGTACACAATCCTGGATTAAGCTCTTCAACCTTTTCTTCTTCTTTGATTCTGTATTTTTCTTGTCCTATGTTTAGAGACCTTACTTTGTATCCCTGTTTTGAACCTTTTCCTTTTGTGTTTTTCTTTTCCTCAATTTTCTCGATATCCCCGTTGTATTTTAATATTTTCCTTGGTTTCTGAAAAGTGTTTTTTTTTTTTAATTTCAAAGCCCTTGATCAGCATTCTTAGCTACTTCATTCTAGCTAATTGGTGGCCATATTTTTAAATTTTCTTCACCGAAAACGCAGTTTTTCATGTAATTTTATGACATTACTCTGGAATGGATTTTGTAGGGGAGAAGCGGGTGCTGAATTCTGAACTATGGCACGCATGTGCGGGTCCTCTTGTTTCTCTACCTGCTGTTGGAAGCCGTGTTGTTTATTTCCCTCAAGGTCATAGTGAGCAGGTAAGCAGAGATCTGATTTTGGCGTGCTTCTCTGTACCTATGGATCAGATTCCTTTATTGTTGATCAGTAATTACGTTTTGGTAGAAGGTGAATGTAGCCTTCAAATAATCATCTGAGAATTGACTTTTCCTGCTGTTTCTTAGTTTAGACAAAGTCATATTCTATGTCGAGTTATGACAGTCGGCAACTCTTCTTGCTTTGTTTCTTTTATATCTCAATGCCCTTGTATGTAGGTTGCTGCTTCAACGTACAAGGAAGTGGATGCCCGGATTCCAAACTACCCAAGCTTGCCTCCGCAACTTATCTGTCAGCTTCACAACGTGACCATGCATGTAAGACTTGCTTTACTTTGTTAGTTTCTGGTTCTGAATATTCCCTCCTTTCTTGAAGGCTCAAAAGATTTCTCAATTTCAGGCAGATGTCGAGACGGATGAAGTTTATGCACAATTGACCTTGCAGCCACTAAGTCCAGTATGTTTTTATTGCATTTTTCATCTGCTCCTTTAGATTACTCTATATGAGTAGCAGTACATGCTCAAATTGACCTTGTTCTGCAGCAAGAGCAAAAGGATGCCTGCCTTCCAGCAGATTTGGGCACCCCTAGCAAACAGCCAACCAATTATTTTTGTAAGACTTTGACTGCTAGCGATACAAGTACTCATGGAGGATTCTCTGTCCCTCGGCGGGCAGCCGAGAAAGTTTTCCCTCCACTGGTAAATATTCAATCTGACGATGGAATGTGACCATCAATTTTCAGTTCTCCAATGTCCCTCTCATGTGAAATTTCTGACATGGTAAATATTCAATCTAACAATGGAATGTGACCATCAATTTCCGTCTACCATTTACTTGCAGGATTTTTCTCAGCAACCTCCAGCTCAAGAGTTGATTGCTAGGGATCTACATGATAATGAATGGAAATTCAGACACATCTTTCGTGGTTAGTTCTTGTTATTTTTTAGCTCAAGTTTTGTTAATCGAGCACTGTAATATTCTTGATGTCAGTCTATGTATCCATTGTTCATTTAGTTGTTTTAATCGATTGGGTTTAATACATGTGATGAACAGGTCAATAAACTTTGTATCTGATGCTCAAAGAACTGAAACTAAGTGGCATTATTTTTCTGAATTCTTATCTTTCAAACTCATTATTTATTTATGCTTGTCACTCATTAACTGACAGGCTAATCTATATTCCTTTCTTCCTTGACTCAATTGTTTTTGGGTCTGTTGTTCTATATGTTATTTACCTGCTCTATGTCTACATTATTCTCCATAAAACTTAATCTTTGCCTGAACTGGTGATGTAAACTATATTTTTAGAGCTTTTAGAATTAAATTATCAAAGAACCATAATAAATAGTCATAATTAATTGTATGTTGAAATTTTGTTTCTTATTGGAATGATGCTAGTTGAATGCAATGTATGGTATATGATGATTCTATTCTTTTTGGACAATTGAAGCCAAAAAAGGAGTTACTGGTGAATTACAGTTGCTTTCTTAACAGTTCCTGACTTTTCTTTAATCAGGCCAGCCAAAAAGACACCTTCTTACAACAGGGTGGAGTGTGTTTGTGAGTGCTAAAAGACTTGTTGCTGGGGATTCAGTGCTTTTCATCTGGTATGCTGTTGGCTAGTTCCACTTCGTTTATAGTTGCTCGACTCTATATTTTGTTCATTTTTAGGTTTGTTGTAGTGTATCTGAACTTGGTGACACCATGGCCAGGAAACACATACTGATCATCTTTGCCTACATAGTTTGTGCACTCTCTTGGAATTCCTAGTAATGTACATGACATAATGTCTAGATAAGAAGCTTAATGCGCAGGCAATCTGGTAAAATAAGCTTGGGTCACCAGAGTCCACATTGGATGTTATTATATGTAGTGCTTGATGTGGCGTTTTTTAAGAACTTCCTTCCTCTTTAAATTATATGTATACGATTTTGTATAAACTATGGATCTTGTCAGTGTTTCAATTGAAGTGGATTTATATTCATCAGGAATGAAAAGAATCAGCTACTACTTGGCATTAAGCGTGCTATTCGACCTCAAACTGTGATGCCTTCATCAGTCTTATCTAGCGATAGCATGCACTTGGGCCTTCTTGCTGCTGCAGCTCATGCAGCTGCAACAAATAGCCGTTTTACAATATTTTACAATCCAAGGTATGATTGTGCAAGTGAAAGGAAATTTTAAATTACTTATCCACCCTCTAAAATTTGTCACCTCTCTTATTCAGGGCTAGTCCATCAGAATTCGTCATACCGTTGGCTAAATATCTTAAAGCTGTTTATTATACTCGAGTGTCTGTTGGCATGCGCTTTAGGATGCTGTTTGAAACAGAAGAATCAAGTGTCCGTCGGTAGGCTCCAAACTCTTATTGGCATATTCACATATGATAGTTATGATTATTGTGTGATTGGGTTTCGTTTTCTTGACATTTTATTGGCCACTGGAGTGAGAAAAGTCCTCCTAACTGATTATTGCCTAAGTGTGACACAGCAGATCCACAACATGACAAATATTTGCCTGGTATTTCATTAGATGGTTTGTTGTCACATTACAGTTGATTAGAGTGAGAAGACATTATATGTCTCTCTCTTACCATGATTTGTAACATCACAGTTGATCAAAAACAGGCTCTCTAATCTCTAGTTCTCTTCTTCTATTGTTTTGTTTTCTTTCTTATTGCTATGAATTCTTTTGAAGGTGCATTTTGTTTTTGTTTCAATGAAGACATCTGACAGTTGTTTATTATCCAGGTACATGGGTACGATAACTGGCATAAGTGACTTAGATGTTGCTAGATGGCCAAATTCACTTTGGCGCTCAGTCAAGGTATGTTGAGACAATCAGTGACACTGATACTATCTATTTTTTAAATAAAAGCACAGTGCACGAAGAAATTCTCTTGCCAAATCTGCTCTCAGAATTTACTTGCTGTGTTCTCGAAGACTGCATCTTAATACAGATAGAGAATGTGAATGCAGGTTGGCTGGGATGAGTCTACAGCTGGGGAGAGGCAACCAAGAGTTTCTCTATGGGAGATTGAACCACTAACAACTTTCCCAATGTATCCATCTCCATTTCCCCTACGGCCCAAACGGCCATGGACACCAGGACTACCCTCTTTCCATGGCAAGCTTCTCTACATAATCTTAAGGGCTTTGATGGATGGTTCTATCATATAAACTCTAATTTTAGAGTGCTTGATTTTTCTTCTCTTTCATTTTTATAACCTTTCACTTTACTTTGCCATGCCTATTGGATTTAGGCATCAAGGATGATGATCTGGGAATGAACTCTTCCCTTATGTGGCTAAGAGGAGATGGAGACCGTGGAATTCAATCTCTGAACCTTCAGGGAATGGGTGTTGCACCATGGATGCAGCCAAGATTTGATACTTCCATGCGAGGTTTGCAAAATGATGTCTACCAAACTATGGCTACTGCTGCGTTTCAGGAGATGAGGGCTCTTGATCCTTCTAAATCATCAGCTGCATCCCTTTTGCAATTCCAGCAACACCAGAATCTCCCAATCAGGAATGCTGCTTTAATGCAGCCGCTTATGTTGCAGCAGTCTCCTTCTCAACAGGCCTTTCTTCAAGGTGTTCAAGAAAATAAACATCAGTCTCAGACTCCAACTCGGTCACACCTTATTCATCAACAACTGCAGCATCAGCACTCACTTGACAGTCCAGAGCAGCAGCAGCCACTTCTGCAACAACAGCATCTGGCTGACCAACAGATCCCAAATGTTGTCCCTGCAATATCTCAATATGCTTCAGCTACTCAATCCCTGACGCCACCATTGCAAGCAATTTCACTGTGCCAGCAACACAGTTTTTCTGACTCAAATGGGAACCTCATGACAAGCCCTGTTGTTTCTCCCCTGCAAAGTCTTTTGGGCTCATTTCCCCAGGACGAATCATCTCATTTGTTCAATTTTCCTAGAACAAACCCCTTGATAACATCCTCTGGCTGGCCCTCAAAGCGAGCTGCTGTTGAGCCTCTTATGTCCTCTGTAGCTCCTCAATGCATGATGAGCCAAGTGGAGCAGCTGGGGCCACCTCAGACAAGTATCTCTCCTAGCTCTGTTTCCTTGCCGCCCTTTCCTGGCAGAGAATGTCCAACAGAGCAGGATGGTGGCACTGATCCACAAAGCCATCTTTTATTTGGTGTCAATATAGAGCCCTCTTCTCTTCTAATGCAGAATGGATTGTCCGGCCTCAGGGGAGTTGGAAGTGATAGTGATTCAATAACTGTACCTTTCTCTTCTAATTACATGAGTATTGCAGGCACCAATTTCTCTCTTAATCCAGCAATGGCACCTTCAAGTTGCATTGATGAATCAGGTTTCCTCCAGTCCACTGAAATTGTGGGCCAAGGAAATCCACCATCTAGAACCTTTGTTAAGGTAACTTCCCATTTTCTGATTTTAGTTGATTTTCGTTTCCTGATGCTTTGTGGTGGGATGTATGGAACACTTGTATGTTTAGCTTTCATATTTTTGGGTGTTCTTAGATTCAATTGTTTCTCCATTATGAATGCAATCTTCTAGAAGCCTCAAGCAAGTGCTATCATGGATGTTGACAGTGTAATTGTTTACAGGTTTACAAGTCAGGGTCCTTTGGTAGGTCACTGGATATAACCAAATTCAGCAACTACAACGAGTTGCGAAGTGAGCTTGCATGCATGTTTGGCCTTGAAGGCCAACTGGAGGACCCCCTGAGATCAGGCTGGCAGCTTGTATTCATCGACCGGGAGAATGATGTTCTTCTTCTTGGTGATGGCCCCTGGCCGTGAGTTTCTCACTTTTACTTTTGGCTAAGTGGTCTGATACGTGCAAAATTTCTTTGTTAATTTTCCTAAAACAAAACAAAACTAAAATCATTGAAAGCATCTAGTCTAAAAGTTTTAGCTATGATAATTGTGAAATATTTCAAAGAGTAGAAGAACAAGAAGAAAATGTCTCATATCATCGTGAACAAACTTTGAAAGGTCAGATTTCGTTCTGTGTATATGACCATCATGAAATGAATACATACGCATGCTGAATATGCCCTTCATGTGGGAATTTCCATCAATCGTTTTCCTGTCTAATCAGCCAAAGTCCGATCAATTTTGTTACATTCTTATCACAGGGAATTTGTAAACAGCGTGTGGTGCATCAAAATACTCTCACCGCAAGAAGTACAGAAAATGGGCAAACGAGGTTTAGAGCTTCTGAACTGTGTCCCAATTCAGAGGCTTTCCAATGGCAGCTGTGATGACTATGCAAACCGGCAGGATTCACAAAATTTGAGCAATGCTATAACTTCTGTGGGGTCTTTGGACTGCTGAGAAATTTAAGCAGTTAAGATACCACAGTCTCTTCTGTAATATTAACATTCCTTCCAAATCTTTCAGTTTCAGAAGTGGAAGGGGCAAGCCGAATCCTAGCTTAAGGGTTTTAAAGTAAGCTATTATTGTAATGTGATTAGAAGATAATGTTCCTAGATTCTAAGCTATTATTGTAACGAGGAGATAATGTTCCTCGTTTCTAAGCTATTTAAATTTGAATGCCAACAGTTGATAATAGGAGACAAATATATTTGTAAGCTCAGTTGTCTGCTTTTGTTATCTTGCAGTCCACTTATTATGAGCTAAATTTTACTGTAGAATGGACGTGATTTTTCTGTGTTGTAGCTTGGCCTTTTCTGTCGTGATAGGGAGATGACTAGCAGCTCATCTTGTAGGTGCTGAGACCGTCACGCCCACCTCAGCTCTGTGTTATGGCCACCGGATAGTGAAGGTTCATCAGGGAACTGTTTACTATCCAGCGTACGCAGTGGGGGTTAGGTTATTCGAGATTATCAAACTGTTGTATAAACTTGAGAGAAGCACAGTAAATTGTCGGCAAAAATTTGAACAGTTAAGCACGTGCCTTCCCTCCCTCACTCATCCATTTAACCTAATTTTATCAGTTTCTGCATAGGAGGAAGATGTTCAACAAGTGAAAGGGAAAGGAGAGGAGAAAAAGGGCTTTTCTTTTTCTTGTGGGACACTGAATAATGGTGGGATTACAGGTTTGAGTTTCTGCGATGCATGTTGTGGGACATTGAGTGCAGATTGGACTTTCCTGAGGGATGGAAAGGTGACAAGGAAGGGCACTATCAACAATAATAGTAGCGATAAGATGTAGGGTTGGCAATCCAACAACCCTCTAGAGGCCCTTTACTTTTAGATTTTGGGTAGGGGAAGGAGGGCTGTCCTTTTTCCCTCTCGGCTTGCAATGCCTCAAGCAAGCATTGATTGGACTTGCGCTTTGCCCTCTTGGCTGTCCTCTTTTTTTTTTTTCTTTGATAATATCATCTATCAGCTTTAGCTTTCAGCTAGCTTGCACGACCAGCTAATTGATTTCGCTATATTATTAGCATTAACATTAATAAATAAACAGAAAGATTTTAGAAAAATGTTGTTCACATGCTGGGGATGAGTAGTGTTTTTCCGATTCTTTCCCTTAAATTTTTATCTCCTTTTATTTTATCACTAAACTTCATTTATTTTTAATTAAATCTTTAAAACTTATGCTGACATGGTTTGATTTGTTGTTCTCAGCATCATATTGCATGTTCTCACGTGTTTGATTTGTTGTTCAATAATCTAACATTGAATTAGAGACCAATTTTACAAAATTAATCTTATGTTTGCTCCAAAATTGACTTTATAAACCTTTTCATTTGTCTATTGTTCAAGGAGTGCAGAAATGTTCAATTTGATCCCTCAAGTTTCACTTTTTGATGCTTGGTCCCTTCTCTTTATGCCTTTTATGTTTCAGTCCATAATTTTATTTTATTTTCTCATTTTAATCCCTCCATGTTTAAAGAAAAGAAAGAAGTTGCCTCAATAAAAAAGAGGAAGGAGAGTTTCTGGGTGGCCAAATTTCCACCGCCAATAAATAATAAGTGTTTTTTTCACCCTCTTTTCATTTTGATCACTAAACTTCATTTATTTTAACTAAGTCCTTACCAATTATGCTGATATAGTTTTACATATTATCTTCATCAAATTTCGTGTTCCCGCATGACTGATTTGCCATTGAATTTCAACGTTGAATAAGAGAGTAATTTACAAAAATTAATTTTGTGTTGTTATTCAAACTCAAATTAGAAGATCAAGGATCAAATTAAAATTTTATAAAAGCTAAATCTTTTCACCCTTTTGTTGTTCAAATGGTGTATGAATGTATAATTTGGTCCCTCAAGTTTTTTTTTTCATATTTGGTCCCTTCTTTTTGAGCTTTTTATGTTTTGGTCCATATTTTTTTTTTTTTAGTGTTTTAGCTTGAAGAGAGAAAGTCACCAAATAGAAAATAAGAGGGAAAAGAATAAGATGGACAAATTTAGAATATCAATAATTATGATTTTAGTATCATTCGATTTATTATGGTTATTTAGTCTTCAAAACATTTTTGTTTTTTCATAATATTATGAGCAATTGAATTACTCCATTATCCTTGCCCTTTAAGTTTTTCAGTCTTGGTTTAAGGAGTTGATTGTAATTTTTAAGATTTTTTTTTTAGGTTATCATTATTCAGTGATAGGGGCATTTTTTATATTATAGACATGTAGAAAAGATTGTTGATGAATTTCTCGCACGTGTTACCAGTTTTATTGCTTTTCAGCATGGCGTGTAACTAATAATGGTAGTTGAAATCAAGCTTTCAGCATATCATTTAATGTATTTCAACATCATCTTTCTTTTTAGGTGATACGTGTGTAATAAATAGTAAGGTCTAATTTGGTTTCAATTAACTTTTCTTTCTTTTCCTTCTTTTTTTTTTCTCAAATTACATGCCAACCATGTAAAAAATTATATTAGCCTTTCAATTTATTTTTTCTTTTAATCAATTATTCTTCTCTTAATTATAATTGTTTTATTTATGTTGATTGTTTCTAATTGATTTTTATTTTTGATTTCATCCCTGGTTGTTTTATTTTATTATTTTTTTTAATTAAATTTAACCTTCATTCTTTTAATTGCTATTTTTTTAGTTTTCAATTATTTTCTTGATTTATTTGTTTTTCTTCAATTCCATCCTTAATCATTTCTTTTCATTGAATCTTTATGTCAAGTTTGGTGCCAATTCTTTTAATTGTTATATTTTAATTATTTTCTTTTTTAATTTTTTTTTAAACATTTAAATTTATTTAAATTTTTCCTTAACGTTTAATTTCAATTGGTTTTTATATTGAATTTAGTCTTAATTATTTTAATTACTATTTGATTTGTTTTGTGTTGTATTTTTAATTGCTTTTTTCTCTTCAATTTTATCCTTCAATATTTGTTTTTTAAGATTGTTGTTTCTTTATTTTTTTCATGTTTGCTTTTAATGGAGTTACTATGGTCTCATAACTCGGGTCATAAATATGAAAGATTAACTCAGATTGACTTTAGTCTTTTTTTAAAGTATTTTTTTAAATATTGTTTTTAACATTACTTTTTTTACTTTGTTATTTACGGGGTCATCTCAATTTCATGTATTGAGTCATGTGTTTGATTTGTTAACTTGGGTTGGCTACAAGTTTACTGACAGATATATATAATAAGCAAGTATCCATTTCTTATATTTTTTTGATGTGTTTAACCTTTTTTTATATTTTTTTATGATATGAGTTTATTTAATTATTTTTGTTTGTATTTATCATTTAAGCATGATTTTTTTAGGATGAATTTATCTTTTATTTATTTAAATAAAAAATTAGTAAATATAATTAACTAAATATCTTGTCCTTATAGTTTCTTTCTTAATTATTGTTAACAATTTTTTTAATTTATATTAATAATTATTGATTTATTTAGTTAAATAATTGTATAAGCATTTTAAATAACATTTTTAAATTTTCATGTAAGAAAACACATTACAGTAGCCTGCATACCTATTATTGGTTATTTTTAAAAAAAATTATAACCTAAATGTCAAATTCATGATTTTAATATATTTTTTATATTTTTATATTTTTTTATTCTTTACACTTGGCATATTTATATCTTTTTTTGTTTATTTTCTTATTCTTTTGTAATATGTTTTTTAATTTTTTTACTATACACGTTTTGTTTATAGAAATTTATTCTACGTAGAATTAAATTCCACGTAAAACTAAGAAAATGATGTTTTATTATAGCAATGGTAGCGTTGAAAAAACAGAAAGAAGACATTAAACAAAAAAAAAAGAGTGAAGAGTAGAGAAATGAAATTTATGATTCGATGAAGTAGTGGATTGGATAAACTTCGTAGAAAAATATTGATTTTCCCTGACTGATAAGATCTGAACGTAACTGAAGTCCAAGAATGTGGCAAACAATAGACTGGCATTTGTTATTTTTCTGTTCTCAGCAGATTCGTTTTGCAAACCTGAAGAGGCCTTCCCTCCTTTCCTAGGAATGTGAACTGAAGAGACATGAGATTGTGCGTGTTGCATGGAATCCCAAGATGCGGAAACAAAAAAGACACTGGTGCTGGGGTTCAGGTTCAAAATGGGAGTAATGACATGGGAAGCTTTGCCTGCTGCTGAGAGCAGTTGGATGCCATAGTTTTGGTTTCAGATCCACAGCTCTTTGTTGTCTCAGCTGAGCAAGCCTGCCCTACAAGCTTCACTTGAATAAGAACTCATGAGGTTCGGATGAAGGGCAGTTCTCTCGTGTACTTGTTTTACTGAAAGGCCTGTGAATCCAGTTTCTTTGAGTTCATACTTGATATCTGAAAGAAATTCATCTTACTCAACAGAAACGAAGCACTTTGACGTATTCATCTGCAACATGCAAGATTTTTTCTGGCTTCAGCAGCAGCTTGTTTTTCTTCCAATCTCTGTCTTGTCATAGCAATCTTCTTCACCATCTTCGCATGTGCTTGGTCTCGCATTTTTTCATCTCGAGCCTGAAAATAGATCCAGGTCAACCATGGTCAATAAAATTTGATCAGGACATTCCAGTACTCTAAATTAACAATGTCTCAAAGCGAAACTCTATCAAATTTGATGACAACACAAGTTCGAGATGGGCTGTGGATCATTTATAATGCCTGGTCCCTATCCTGGTGGTTTTGGCTAAAGGGCAACCACAAAGTTTAACCAAGTATCAATATCCAGCCTCATCAGATTCTCAGTCTCCAGAGCATCCTTCTTGGACGTGACTGAATTTTGGTCCAAGAAATTGCTCATTCTTTTAAACAAGAACAAAAATGAAAAAAAAATAAAAATAAAAATACCGGGTTGAAGTTGTTTGTTCTAAATGTGGACCATCATATTCAAATACCTCTATTCTCTGCATCTCTGACTCTAGTTTCACTTTCTGCTGACTTTCCCAAGCTTGGATTCTAATTTCTTCACGTTTATATCTGAAATAGTTCAAAAGTTGTTCTGTCAAATTAAAGTTTTGAAAATATCTTTTGGCGAATAGCTGATAAAAGTTCCCAATTTGTTGTGAGAAAAATAATTTATATCAAGTTTAAGATGGCTAGTCTCCTTGAAGCTCACGTTTTATGAAAACATCTCCCATGCAGCAGCACGTTTTACGAATTCAATCTGCTCAAGCTCCTCCATTTCAGTAATTTCAAGTGAAGATGGGTGTTTTTTTCTGGTCATCTTTCCTCGCCCAATCAGCAATATTCATCTTGCCAAGCTGGATACCAAGGGCCACAATCTCTCTCCTTGTCTTAGTTTCAACTCTTGCTCAGTCAATTCTATTTTGCCATTTCTAGTGGAACATTGTGTATCATCATTGGTGCTGTGCTCCACGGGTGTGGGTGCTGGTGCACGTCATTGGGGAGTAGATGGGATTGAGGAAGTTGGACTGCGGAGAGGAGTTGTTGCACCAACAGGTGTAGCTGTCCTAGAAGGCTCGATTTGTAACAGGGGTCATTTCAGTTCTCATATTACTCATGCAGACTGATCTTATGACAGGAACAACTGCAAGATCATATCATCAAATTGTCAAGAAAAATAACAGTAGATGAAGAGGAACAAGATATTTGGGTAGCAGGGATTCTGAAGTACAGTTTTAGAGGAAAGTGCACTCTTCTAGGACAAGAAAAATAGACAGTGATTTCTACATTTATGAAGAAGAGTTGAAAACCTAAATTTTTTTTGTCAACAGTAGTTGTGCAAGGCCACAAACCAGATAATTAACAAACCTGATTATCTGCCTCACCCCCACCATATCCATTTTACTAGACGGGCCCTCAAAAGATGATTCCCACTTCCCCTAATTGTCTGCCCACCAGGAATAGACCTCCTAAATGCTGTTAATAAATCCCTACTGTACATATAGTTAACCTTCCTCTAGGATTGGAAAACTGAATTCAGGTGGACTAGAGATGGAAGATGTCATGCACAGAAATAAGAAAGAAAGTTAAACTTCCTCTTTAATCAACTTGATAGAGGGACATCAAGCGGAACAAATAAACTACCATCCCCAAGATGCCATTATGAATCAACGATACACACACTGTCTTAGTGCCTTCAATTACCTTCTACACAACACTCATTTGTTTCAGACCATCGTCATTTGAATCCAAATCCACAACAACAAAAAATAGCCCTGGGATTCTCAAATTAAAATTAACAAAGCAAAACATGCGAACAAATTTACCTGCTGAATCTCGTGTTGAACGTTCTGTACAAGGTGGCTACCTTTTATCTACTTCCTTTCAATCTGTAGCACATTGATCGACTAGGGTGTTGACCCCATATGCTGGACCAGAAATGATGAGAGATCCAGGAGGAACGAAAGAGAATTTTTAAACGCCATGTGTGACGCAGGCTGACAGAAATCTACAAGCTTAGTTTCTGCAACCCTACTATTTGATGATTTAGGATCATGATTTGAGAACTCTGGGGCAACCCTCTCCATACTTGTTACTGGAGCCCGATTAGTTTGGTTCTGTACATTATTCTTCTTGAAATAATTAGGTTGCACGTTCTGCCTCTTCATTATCCATTTCTCTGCATCATTCCACTCAGAAGGCATAGGCCTTGAAAGTAGCCTGGAAAATTGATTATTTACCAATCTCTCAATATGAAACTCAAAGCTAGATGAGCTAGCATTGCTAGCTTAATCAACATTCTCATCTTCTAGTGTTCTGACAGGGTGAACTGCACTTGAATTACCCTTTTCACACTTTGAGAATGGTTGCATTTTAACACAACCATTGTCAACAATTTCCTTGAGCAGTGTCTCCATCGGCTGGCCAGATATCTGACCAGCTTGGCAGAGGTCCAACATTGCTTCAGTAAGTAAGTAAACAGATGCAACTTCTAAGTTGGGAGCTGCAACTGGAGAGCATAACTCAATATAAATAAACATATAAGATACACAAAATAATCGTTTAGTGCAACAGTCAACAGAAGTGTAAAAGCTGGCTTTTAAAAGCTCCAATATATATATATATATCAATTTAGTGCATTCCATCCCATGTTAAAAAAAAAAATAGCCATACTAGATTTTTCTATGGAAGACAAGATGAAAGAGAGTTATACCAACTTCTTCACTGAAATCTCCACTATTGGAAGCTAAAAAGCTGTCGTTGAAAAATTCAGTATCCTCAAGCTTGGAAGGAGATGTTCTTGAAGATTTACCATTTGATCCATCCTTGTGTCTGTGATGGTGAGGTCCCATAAGCTTCATTCTCAGCTTACTAGGAGATTTTATACAAGTCTGCATTTGATCAATTAATTTAAAGAAAACATAAAGATGCTAAGATACAAAATAGAAGCAATAACAAACCTTAAATCCACAAATTAATAACCAACAAGAACATCATATTAGTTTCAACCCTTTACTGTGAAGGCGCTCAGTCGTAAGACCAAAAGTAAAAAATAAAATAAAATAAAAAAGCACACATCTTTAAACTTAGAGAAACTAAAAGAACCAAACAGAAAAACTTTACTCTTTCGTGGAAACAAGAACCAAACAGTTAAGAGACATGTTCACGAAAAAGAAAAACAAATCATCATACCAAAAAGGTATGATATGCTTGGTTAACTTCATTAAATCAGTTAACTTGAAAAGGAAACCCATACACTAGAAAAAAGAAAAGAAAAGGAGCAGCCATTAAGTTGGAAAAGAAACAAAAACAAGAAATGGGTGTCATCATACGATAGTAATATAGTTATGATTTTTTTTTAAATAATTTTTTTTATTAAAATATATATTAATATTTTTTTATTTTTTAAAAAATATTTTTAATATTAGTATATTAAAATGATTTAAAAACATGAAAAACATATTAATTTAAAGTAAATAAAACATATAAAATTTTTATATTTTTTTAAAAGTGCTTTTGAAACACAGAAATAAATAGTCGCTAGCAACATCCTTCCTAATTTTTTTTTATAAAAAAACTAATATAATTTTAAAAAAAGTTACGAGGAAATGACAAATTTTTTTAAATTTTTGGTAAAATAATATAATTTCTATATAATTATCATTTTGAATCATGTTCTTGAAGAACTGTTGTTTAGAAAAACAATTTAAATAAAAATTAATATTCTGAATTATGATTATTAAAGAATTACCATTACAATTTTATAAGAAAACAAAAGGATCTAAAGATCATAATGCATAAGGAAAATTATGGCTATGTAAAGTTAATGATACTTTTCATGTTCACATTCCTTGTAAACCAGGTATAAAAAAATTAAACAAATTGTTAAATTGGTAGATGAAATATGCTCCTATGGTGAATAATAAAGTTATGATTGATTTTATTCTTATGCTATTGCATATTGTGCAGAAAAATATTTTGATATTACCCATTAATTTTATAGTGTTCAAATGTATAAAAACACATATAAGCCTCCATTTAAATCCCTTGCCTAATGAATTAGAGTGGAATAATTATACTATTCCTAAAGCATATCCAGACCCTTTAACATGGAAAATCCGTTGAGGTCGACAAAAGTCAACTTAATTGCATAAGGAGAGGGACGTGAGAAAGGGGTATTCACAACGACTAAATAGGATATAACATAAAAATCAGTGAATACAAACAATGTATGTAATTTAATTTTAATTGTTTAGCTATAATATTTATTTTAAGTTATTTTTGTATTTTATAGATATATTTGGTTAGGATGCCTTGTATTCGAGGCACGTCATCTTCGTTTTCTTGTAAAATTCCTCAGTACACAGATTCTGATTGTCTTGTAAAATTCCTCAGTACACAGATTCTAAACTGATTAATTCATCTATTTTATAGTTGCAAAAGTCATACAGATCACAAGCCATGTGGAATGGAAATGTATGTTTGTTTTTCATTTGACAAAGATGATTATTTGTTGTGCTAATTACCATATAATTCATGTTCATATATCAAAATTTTTTCTTTTATTATGTAGGATTTAGATAAGATTTATTGCAAATTTTATAAGTTCATACTGCTTCTAAATCTGGTGATTCCATACATCATGTAGGAGGGTTTTTATTACATCACATGTTTACAGCTCATAAAGATAGATCATGACTTGCTCACAACGCTTATTGAGAGATGGAGATAGGAGACTCATATATTCTACCCTTATGTAAGGGAGATGACTCCTATTTTGTAAAATGTTGTTGTTATGCTTGGCTTGCCTATAGATGAATGAGCATGTACTGTCGTGAGTATCCAAAATAAGATAACTTTATACGAACATGCATTTGGACGTGTGCCCCCTCATGAAATGTTTTAAGGAAAACGTTTTATCCATGAGATGGATTTAGCAAAACGTTTTCGAGTTACCTGATAATTATGATAACTAGATCATATGATGGTATGTTAATGCATACTAATAGTTCAATTATCATATTTATTTGTCTATATTTCAATTTGAATTCAATATTCTATTGTGCAGGTATGCTAGAGCGTATATACTTCATATGTTTAGCGGTTTACTTCTCACAGATCTTAATGGGACGTATATGCCCTTGTTCCACCTATCATTACTGGGGGATTTCCAGTCCATTCCACTATATAGCTAGGGTCAGACATCCTTGCATGTTTGTATAGACATTTATGTCATGATAACTTGTAGAAATCAAAACAAGTTGAAAGATATTTATTGCTTTTAAAGGTAAAATAAATGCAATAAGTTTGTTATTTTTGTATTATATATTTTTTTTAATATTCAAGTTGGTTACTAATTGTTGTATGATTTTTTTGTTTGTATATAGAGGTATGATCGTGGGAGCATTTGCACATGGAGCAACCACAACTTAAGTCTACCTCTGTTATGTCTATCCACATTTTGGAGGTTGATTAATATTTGAAAGTGTATTTTTATCAAGGTTTTATATCATCATTTTGCACTTGAAGTATCAATAACTCCTTAACTAAAACATGTTTTATAATAACATATCTAATAATATAAGATACCTTTAATTTGTGGTAAATGTTCATCTTAAATGCAGGCCTATCACATAAATGTTTTTTTTTTTTAATGCATACCTTTAATTTATACAGTTAACCTCCATTGGTTTGACTTTTTTTTTTAATGCATACCTTTAATTTATATAGTTAACCTCCATTGGTTTGACCCTGGTTTTGTTGGGTTATTTATTACTTCCACACTCTTGCACTTAGAAAAAGATATCAATCTTTTGGTCGTGTCAGTAATAGCTACACTACTTTAGTCACTCAAAAGAGTTTGATTACTCTTAAACATGATTTGCGTAGCATTGGTTACATACTCGTCTTTTTCATTGAAATTGTACCATCAAGGATAAGATATGTAATCTGATAATTGAAAATGATAAATATGAAATTATGATGTTGGCCAAGGTAGTAAAGAAATTGCATCTAAAAAAGAAAAACACCCAAGCCCTACAAACTTAACTGGTTGAATAAAGATAGCATTGTAATTATCGACAAACATTATTTTTTTTGTTTTCTATAAATAAAAGATAATTTGATATTGTTTGGTGTGATATGATGTTGATAAATACGTGTTATCTATTGTTAGGTTGACTATGACAATATACAAGAATACAATACACTACAGACAATGTAACATATATAACCTTAGCATAAAAGGGAAGCGTATAATATTAGTGTCTGGTAGAGAATGGGTAGTTGGTAATAGTAAAAGTAAAAATATGTTATTTATAAGGAGAAAATAAAAAAGAAGAGTGTGGAGAATTAGAACAAATTACATGACTACACTATATGAATAGCCTTAAAGGGATATTTATGGATTGTTAGGACATGGCTAAACCTAAAATAGAAGCTTAAGTTACCCAGAGTGATTAACGTAATGCCAAAGCTTAAAACGCCTTGAAATTAGGTCTAGAAGGTGTTGTTTATACAAGGTTTGTTATTTTTTCTCTCTTTATTTTTATGTTTTCTAGTTTATGGAGGATCTTTATAGCGTTTTTCCTTTATGATTAGGAAAATCTTGATTTCATACCTTGTTTATGTTATTTTTTGATTTATTTAAGAAGTTGTAAATATTTTAAAAAGAAAAACTACTTAAAGAAAAAAATATTCAATAATACAATTTTGAATTAGGGTTTTGTGTAAAGATTTTTTTTATATAATTATATATTATACTTATATTTTTTCAATTATTTTTTTCTATGTCAATATATGAGTATCTAAATAAATGAGCCATTATCGTGAATCACTAAAATCTCAATTCATTTACAATAAAGAAAAAGAATTAAAAAAATCAAGAATTTTCCATCTAATAGACAAGAGTAATCACTTTTTTTTCATGTGAATTTTCATGACTATAATTGTTGTGGCGTTCATGTTGTTGAATTACAGGTCTGCCTCCTACGTCGAGGGGGTTTTAGGATGTATTGGGGTTAATCATAAAATTATGATTTTAAGGGAGTTATGATTAGTACTTAAAAATGCATTTTTATCAAGGTTTTATATCATCATTTTGGACTTGAAGTATCAATAACTCCTTAACTAAAGCATGTTTTATAATAACATATCTAATAATATAAGATACCTTTAAT
>NW_011500287.1:104138-131831 GCF_000495115.2 Populus euphratica | reverse complement strand
TTTTTTTTAAAAAGCAAGAATTTATAGCACAATGTATCCTGAACCCATGTAACGAGCTTTCGGCTAATGACTCCCAGACCAGTTGGTCTTAGGGCATCAGGTGTTGAGACACCCCTACGAGCTTAGTAACTCGGGTTGCAAATACTAATATGTAGATAGTGCAGTGTTTGATTCCCTTAAGCTTTCTCCTCAACCTATGTAACAAGCACTGGGCCAATAACTCCCAAGTCAGTTAACTTTAGGGTACTAGGTGTTCAAACACCCCTTCGGGCTTATTTGCTTAAGTCAAAGAGGCTACGAAACCAAACTTATCTACTTTGTTTTTTTATTATTATTATATTTTTTTTGTTTTTTTGTTTTTTTTTTTGCATATTATATACTATCTCTTACCCTTAGTTGTTACCTTTAACAAAAGAACACAAATAATGTAATAATCCAATGTGCAACCCACAATCATATGTTCGAGTGTGTGTGTGTGAAAATGAAGGTTTAGAAATACTTGTTAGATGAGCATATAAACAAAATCTATAGATAACAATCCAAGAGTTTGTAAACCTGAATATTTCAAGAAGTATTATAATAGACCTTGTTAAGAATGTTTACTAAGATGCGTCTCAAGAGTCACTAAAGTTCCTCCGTTACTCTGTCATCCTAGTAACAATAGTTTTTGTAAATGTTTACTAAGATGTGTCTCAAGAGTCACTAAAATCCAATTTAAGCTTTTTACGGCGTTGCATGTTTGACCAATTGAGTTGACTCATGGAGGGATCAATTACAGGGATGAAAGATTGTAGTTGGTCAATCAATTGTTCAGCAGTAGCAGCAGAGATTATGATTTGTCGTGCCGAAGATGTTAAAAATTCCTGTTCCACAGCTTGATCAAGAAAATACAACAAATTATCATAAAAACCATTAACATTTAACAAACCTATAGGTTTATGGTGAATGTGCAGTTGGGCCCAAGAGGAAATATGAAAGATCTCTTCCAATGTACCCAGACCACCTGGTAAGGCAATGAAGGCATCAGCATGGTTAAACATTGTATTCATTCTATCAGACATTGTGGAGACCCGTAATTCCTCTCCAATTGTTTTTCCAATGATGTCCCCTTCGGCTAAAGCTTTAGGGACAACCCCTAAAACTTGACTGCCTCCTACAAATGCAGTTATTGAAACACCCCCCATTAACCCAAGGCTGCCTCCCCATACACTAAATGAATCTTTCTCTCAGCTAGTACCTGACCAAGATGATTTGTTGATTCTAAAAACTCCTTTTCTTTCCCAGGACTAGATCCACAAAAAACACAAATATTTTTTTATTTTAGGAACAGAGGAACTTGCCATTTCTACACACTTCTATATATGCTGAATGAATGGGTTGAGTAGAAATGATGGAAAGGAAGAGAAGATTTTATAGATGAGAAATTGAAAATACAACGCATACCACCTATATGTAGGCTAGCTGAAGTCTCACTCTCTCACTCTTTCTTTTTTTATTTATTATTATTATTATTATATATATAAAAACAAATATATATGTACAAGCAGTTGTGATTGTGGCTCACAGTTTTCCCTTGGTTTTACGTCCAAGAACGGCTTAAACGCCCTCTATGGGTCGGGGATAAGCTTCCCATCCAATTTTCTTAAAAACTGGCAAACAGGGTCTTTTTTAGTCAGATTCCCAAGACTAAGTCGATCATGTTCTTTATGAAAATGAGGCCATAAATCATGAATTGCACGATGCACATCTCCACTAGGATGCATCGTAAAGAGTTAATAGAAGATTATCTAAAGACTCCTTACTCAGGCCATCCTTAATGAATTGTATTTTATCTTCACGGTTTATAGATATCATTCCTAAAGAATGACATTTTGCATTACAAGTCCATCTGGCACATCAGTGACAGACTTTTAGTCGTTTTGCAAGACGTTTCTTTGCAAAAGTGCTTTTACCTGTCCTAGGCATGTATGAAATAAAAGAGTTGAAAGACTCACCTGATAATCGAATCTTTGCTTCAATTATCCAGCGAATATCTTCAGGAATTCCATGGTTCATTAACAACCTCAATCTTTCACACCTAACACGGTAAATTTTTGTAATCGCATTCTGAGGCAGAGCAGGAAAATACTTTTTCAATTTTTCAAGAGTGGTGTCCATTTTTGTTTTGTTTTGTTTTTAAAGAGAAGTGAAGAAGAGATGTAAAGAAAAGAGAAGGAACAAGTAATTGAACAAATATATACAAAGATATCAATTATCATGGGAAATTGAAAGAACTGACTTAAGAGTCACGGAGTACCGTTATCCGCCATTTGACCGGGGTTGGAGAAAGACTAGCAAAACAAAAGTCACACCAAAAAGAAACACAAAAAAAATATGAGAAAAACAAAATAATCAACCTTCATATACAGGATCATTCAAACCAATGGATTCATTTTCACTAGAAAAATTATCAAAGTAAGCTTTCAAACGATGTCCATTGACCTTGAAAACATTACCATTCTTTGGATTCTCAATATCAAAGGCCCCATATGGATATACATGTTTCACAACAAATGGACCGCTCCATCTTGATCTTAGCTTTCCAGGAAATAAATGGAGTCGAGAATTATAAAGCAAAACTTTTTGACCAACATCAAATGTTTTTCTCAAGATTCTTTTATCATGAAAGTCTTTGATTCTTGCTTTATGAATTTTTGAATTCTCATATGCATCATTTCTTATTTCTTCAAGCTCATTTATTTGTAACTTTCGCAGCTGACTCGCATCATCCAAGTTTGAATTGAAAGCTTTAATAGCCCAATAAGCTTTGTATTCAAGTTCCACAGGCAAATGACAAGGTTTTCCATACACCAACCTATAAGGTAACATACCTAATGATGTTTTAAAAGCAGTTCGATAGGCCCATAGTGCATCATTAAGTCTTAAAGACCAGTCCTTTCGATTAGGGTTCACTGTTTTTTCCAAGATTTGTTTGATCTTTCTATTAGCAAGTTCTACTTGTCCATTTGTCTGGGGGTGATAAGGGGTGGCAACTTTGTGTGTGATTCCATATTTCTTCATTAAAGACTCAAATGGCTTGTTACAGAAATGTGTTCCACCATCACTTATCATGGCCCGAGGGATTCCAAATCGACTCAAAATGTTTTCTTTCAAAAACTTAATGATTGTTTTATGATCATTGTTACGACTTGGAATTGCTTCTATCCATTTTGAAACATAGTCTACTGCGACTAATATGTACACAAAACCAAATGATGGAGGAAATGGACCCATAAAATCTATACCCCAACAGTCAAAGATTTCAATGACAAGAATAATACTTAAAGGCATCATGTGACGTTTTGAAAGAGATCCTAACTTTTGACAATTTTCACAAGTCTTACAGAATGCATGCGTGTCCTTAAACATGGTGGGCCAATAAAATCCACATTGTAAGATTTTTGCAACTGTCTTTTTTGACGAAAAGTGACCCCCACATGCCTCAGAATGACAAAATTTAATGACATTACTTACCTCATTGTCGGGAATGCATCTTCGAAATATTTGATCAGGACAATATTTGAATAGATAAGGGTCATCCCAATAAAAATTCTTCACTTCGTTTAAGAACTTTCTTTTGTCTTGGGTGCCCCAATGCACTGGCAAATGTCCTGAAACAAGAAAGTTAACAATATTAGCAAACCAAGGCATCATAGTGACAGAAAGTAAAGATTCATCAGGAAAGTAGTCATCGATTGGTGTGATGTCAGATTTCGAATCAGTTGTCAATCTTGACAAATGATCCGCGACAACATTTTCGGTGCCTTTCTTATCCTTGATTGTGATATTGAATTCTTAAAGTAATAAAATCCATCGCACCAATCTAGCTTTAGAATCCTTCTTAGAAAGAAGATATTTCAACGCTGCATGATCGCTAAAAACAATAACAGGTGAGCCAACAAGATAAGATCTGAATTTTTCACATGCAAATACTACAGCAAGTAATTCTTTTTCAGTGGTTGTGTAATTTATTTGAGCACTATTTAAAGTTTTACTTGCATAGTAAATCACATAGGGTTTCTTATTTTTTCTTTGTCCTAAAACAGCACCCACGACATAATCACTAGCATCACATATTATTTCAAAAGGTAATGACCAATCAGGAGGTTGAATGACAGGAGCAGATGTAAGCAGGTTTTTAAGTTTAACAAAGGCTTCTTCACAATATTCAGTCCATTCAAAAACATTATCCTTTGTTAGAAGGTTACACAATGGCTTAGATATTACACTAAAATCTTTGATAAACCTTCTATAAAAACCAGCATGTCCTAAAAATCATCTAACATTTTTAACAGATTTTGGTGTTGGCAAGTTGGCAATTAACTCAATTTTAGATTTATCAACCTCAATTTCTATTGATGAAACAATGTGACCAAGTACAATGCCGTTTGTTACCATAAAATGACATTTTTCCCAATTCAACACAAGATTCTTCTCTTCACACCTATTCAAAACCTTTTCCAAATTAGTTAAACAATTATCAAATGAATCACCAAAACCAGAAAAATCATCCATAAAAATCTCAAGAAAACGTTCAACCATATCACTGAATATGCTAAGCATGCATCTTTAAAACGTGGCTGGTGCATTACATAATCCAAAAGGCATCCTTCGGTATGCAAATGTACCAAATGGACATGTGAAAGTAGTTTTCTCTTGATCTTCAAATGCAATTTCAATTTGGTTGTAACCTGAATAACCATCTAGAAAACATTAAAATTCATGACCTGCAACTCTTTCTAGAATTTGATCCATGAAAGGTAAAGGAAAGTGATCTTTTCTAGTCATTGAATTAAGTTTCCTATAGTCAATGCACATGCACCAACCAGTAATAGTCCTCGTTGGAATTAACTCATTTTTCTCATTTGTTATCACAGTAACTCCAGACTTTTTAGGTACAACTTGGGTAGGACTTACCCATTTGCTATCAGAAATAGGATAAATGATTCCATTATCTAGAAGTTTAATGAATTCATTCCTCACTACTTCTTTCATATTAAGATTAAGCCTTCATTGCATTTCTCTAGAGGGTTTAGCATTTTCCTCCAAATAAATCTTGTGTGTGCAAATCAAAGGACTAATTCCTTTTATGTCAGCTATGATCCATCCTAATGCATTTTTGTGCATTTTCAGAGTTTGTAATAACTTACCTTCTTGATGAACATTAAGTTTGGAAGAAATTATTACTGGAAAAGTTTCATTTTCTCCCAAAAATGAGTATTTGAGATTACATGGCAATGGCTTCAAATCAGGTTTTGGTGGTTGAACACTTGAAGGTATGGACCCAATTGATCGTGGTGGCAATTCTTCAATTTTTGGTCTACAAATATTTGCCTTTGATTCTTCCTGAAAACAAACCATTTGTAAATCTTCAGATTCATTAAACTCAGTTTCATTGGAAGAATTTTTAAATTGATCGTAAATTATTTTTTCAATAAAATCTACTTCCTGTAAATCATTATCATCTCCAGGTTGCTTGCAAATGTTAAAAAACATTCATTTTCAATGTCATATTTCCAAAAGATAACCTCATCACTCCATTCCTACAATTAATCAATGCATTAGAAGTTGCAAGAAATGGACGTCCTAAAATAACAGGAATTGAATTGCATGCTTCAACAAGTTGTGTATCCAATACAATAAAATCCACAAGAAAGATGAATTTATCAACTTGTACTAACACATCTTCAACTATTCCTCTAGGCATTTTTATAGATCTATCAGCAAGTAAAAGAGTAACAGAAGTAGGTTTTAACTCACCTAGATTGAGACTTTGAAAAACCGAATATGGAAGTAAATTCACACTAGCTCCAAGATCAAGTAAAGCTCTATCAATTTTATGTTCTCCAATAAAGCAAGAAATTGTAGGACAACCAGGGTCTTTATATTTCAAAGCATTATTATTTTGAAGAATGGCACTTACTTGTTCGGCTAAGAAAGCTTTCTTTTTCACATTCAATTTTCTCTTTACAGTGCATAGATCTTTCAAAATTTTAGCATAAGATGGTACCTGTTTAATAGCATCTAGCAAAGGTATATTAATCCTTACCTGTTTGAAAGTTTCAAAGATTTCAGAATTGTGATTGACTTTCCTTTGTTTGGTCATGGCATGACTAAATGGAAGTGCTGGTGGGGAATCAGTCTCTTCTTTGCAATGATCAGGTTCAACCATTTCCTTACCCTTGGAGACTAACTCACCTTCTTTCTCACAAGGTTCAAGAATGGGTTTTTTAATAACCTTACCACTGCGGAGAGTAGTGACTGATTTGACTTGATATAGATGTTGGCTTCCGGAATTGCTTGTACTTGAATTGTATTGCCCCTTGGGATTTTGCTGGGGTTGAGATGGAAACTTACCTTTCTCCTGAAAACTGAGAGCAGATGTGAACTTTGCAAGAGTATCTTTTAAATCAGTCATGGTTTGAGCATTTTGAGTGTTGATTGTCTCTTGCTTTTCAATAAATGCATGTAATGTTTCCTCAAGATTTCTTCTAGGAGGGGGAATATAAGGAGGTGCATATCCATGAGAATTTTAAAAATTATGTTGTGTTTGAAATGGTGGCTGTGAAGTTTGTGCATTATTGTTACCACTCTTCCAACTGAAATTTGGGTGATTTCTCCAACCAGGGTTGTACGTTTGTGAGTACGGGTTATGACTTGGTCTTTGGAAACTATTTAAAGTATTGGCTTGTTCATGGAGACATTCCTTAAAAGAAGGCAACGTGGGACAATCATTGGTTTCACAAATTTGACACACAATTTCTTGAACAGATTTTAATTGACCACTCTTTTTTAATTCTAGTGCCTCAACTTTTCTAGCTAAAGATGCAAATTTGGCTTGAAGGTCATGATCTTCCCTAAGGCTATACATGCCTCCATTAGATGTATGAGGTTAAGTTTTACCTGGTGCCTCACAAGTACCTGTGGTGTCCCAATTTTGAGCATTTTCAGCTAGCAAGTCTAAGTACTCCATTGCTTCATCAGGGTCTTTATTTTCAAAAGTTTCATTGCACATCAATTCCACCATTTGCCTATCTTTAGGTGTTAACCCTTCATAAAATTATGAAACCAATCTCCATGTTTCAAAACCATGATGAGGACAGGTATTAAGCAAGTCTTTATATCTATCCCAACATTTGTAAAATGTTTCTCCTGGTTTTTGAGTAAAAGTGGTGATTTGTCTTTTGAAAGAGTTTGTTCTATGAGAAGGGAAAATTTTCTTTAAAAACTGTTGTTACATTTCATCCCAAGCATGAATGGATCCTGACCTAATATTTTGTAGCCATGTTTTAGCTTTATCTTTTAACGAAAAAGGAAAAAGCTTTAATTTGATGGTGTTCATGCTACAATTTAAGTCATTATAAGTGTTACAAACTTCTTCAAATTCTCTTAAGTGCAAGTATGGATTTTCTAATTCTAAGCCATGAAAAGTGGGTAAAAGTTGAATAATACCTGGCTTAAAATTAAAATGAGATGCATCAGGAGGAAAAACAATACATGATGGTGCACTTGTTCTTGTTGGATTCATATGATCTATAAGTGTTCTAACACGATTATTCTCATTATTCTCATTATTCTCATTATGAATTGATTGATTATCTTCTTCGGCCATGTTTTCTGAAGAAAATGATGATTTTCTAGAAAGTCTACCACTTAATGTACGTGTCCAAACTCTCATGCAAATACAAAAGAAAAGAAAAGAAAAAAAGAAAAAGAAAAAGAAACAACAATTAGAAAAAAAAATAAAAGTGAAAATAAAATAAAATAAAATATTTAATTTATACAATAACTTATCTCATCGGCAACGGCGCCAAAAACTTGACACGATCAAAGAGTTGATGTCTTATCCCAAGTGCAGGAGTGTCAAAGTAAAATAACCCGGCAAGACCGGGGTCGAACCACAAGGAGAAAAGTAAAATAACCCGGCAAGACCGGGGTCGAACCACAGGGAGGTGAATTATATAAATTACAAATAAAGAAAAAGATTTGAAGAGAATAATAACAGAAAAGGAGTTAAAGAAAGTTTTGGGATGTGATATTGATGTAAGGATTAAATAATAACAAAACATATGTCAAGGTTATAGGATTCACTAATGATATTTCAAATAAAAAAACATATGTCAAGGTTATAGGATTCACTAATGGTATTTCAAATAAATATAATATAAACTCTTTTTATTACTCAACTAGAAACCACACACAAAGAAAGTTCTAATCGGATGATTTCTCGTTATTAGCTCATTATAAATTACTAACATGATCATATTAATTATCTTATCTAAGTAAAACCATACTTATAAATATCATCAAGCATTCATGTTGCTAGTTTATGTTAACAACAAATCAAGTTCCTATCATAATAACGATGGCGGCCGTATGTTAACAACAAATCAAGTTTCTATCATAATAACGATTTCGGCCGAAAACTATGAAGGATCAAGCATTTGATGTACCAAATATTATACAACACAAATCTAAATTAACCATTTAATAAGCAAGGTATTAAGAATTAGTAAGATAAAAAGATAAAACATGTTAATAATAATCTTTCTTGGATATAAACATTTAAAGCTCATGTTGAGTTTATATTATACCTATTCTAACACCATTAGAGAAACCTTTTCACCTTGACATAATTAACTTAGCTAAACATTAAGAAAGAGAAAAACATAAATAAACAATATAAGAACATAAACATAATATAAGCTAACTAAGTATAGGAAAGGAAATGAAAGAGCATAAACAAGAGATTACTATAGCATGAAAGAAAACTTGAACATTACAAAGATGTAGAGAGAAAGCAAGAAGATAACTTTGATTTGAAAATTAATATGACTAAATACATGGAAAATACCTCCTTTTATAGGCTAAGTTTCAGAACTATTGATTGATTGAAGAATTGGTGGGCATCCATTGATTTGGTGGCTGGTTTTTGACATTAATGGCTGCTGGTTTTTTGATATTGTGGGCTGATTTTTGATATTGTTGGCTGGCCAAAACGTCATTGCTCACTTTTTTGATATTGTGGGCTGGTTTTTGATATTGTTGGCTGGCCAAAACGTCATTGCTCACATCAGAATTATAGCCAACTGAATTGTGAAAGTTGTGGGCAATTGTCTCAGCTTTCCAACAAAAAAAACCAGAGCTCATTTGGACTTCTAGAACTCAAGATATGAGCCAAAAACCGAATAGTGTTTGAGCTGCAGGACAACTTCCGATGTCTTCGTTGTTGCTAAGATTTGAGCTTGAAAACGGCAGAACTGAGTCTTTGAGTCCATATGAAAGTTGTAGGTCTATGTCTTACCTTTCCATCGATATAAAATGGACCTAAATCTGATATCTACACCTCCAGATATGATCAAATTACCGAACGGTGTTCGAGTTTGGAATGCACCAGCAACACTTTGCTCAGTTTGGCCTTCTTTTTATCCTTTCAATTTCAAGCCTTAAACTCATCAATCAATCCTTTTATTTATGTGATAGACCTGCATTTAGGATGAACATTTACCATGAATTAAAGGACTTTTATATTTTTAGACTTGCTAATATAAAACATGCTTTTGTTAGGGACTTTAATGATACTTTAGGTGCAATCTGATGACATAAATCCTTAATGAGAATGCACTTTTAAGTACTAATCACCTTTAATTTATGGTAAATATTCATTTTAAATGCAGGCCTATCACATAAATGAAAGGATTGATTGATGAATTTAAGAATTGAAATTAAAAGGACAAAGAGATGACCAAACTTAGAAAAAAGATGTCGGTGCAATACAAACTGGAACACTGTTCGGTAATTGGATCATATCTGGAGTTGTAGATCTCAGATTTAGGTCTATTTTATATGGATGGAAAGGTAAGACATAGGCCTACAACTTTCATATAGAGCCCAAGACTTAAAAAGGCCATTTTGAAGTCCAAATTGTGGCAACAACAAAAAAGTCCGAATCTGTCTTCCAGCCCAAGCACTGTTCAGTATTTGGCCCATATCTGGAGTTTTAGAAGTTCAAATGACCTGAATTTTTACACAAGAAAGCCGAGACAATTTCCTACAACTTTCATGTTTTCAAGTGGCTCCAAATGTAATGTTATTAATGATGTTTTGGGCAGATAAGAGAAGATAAGGATTGTCACTAAGTCAAGAGTTGGTCACCCACTCATCAATTAGTTATCAAATCAATAGTTCCCAATTTTGGCCTATAAAAGGAGGCATTTGCCATGCATTTAGGCATCTTAGTTTCCAGATCAAGATCATGCTCTTGCTTTCTCTCTTTGTATTTTTTGTAATGTTTATACTTTGCTTTCATTAATATCAAGTTTATGCCTTTCATTTCCTTAGTTAACTTTTATCTTATTTATATTCTTATTTTGTTTATTTATTTTTCTTTCTTTCATTATGTCTAGCTAAGTTTATTATGTCAAGGTGAAAAGGTTACACTAATGGTGTAAGAATAAGTATAGTGTAAACTTAATATGGACTTTAATGCTTGATACTAACATGTTTTATATTTGTTATCTTGTTCACTCTTTAATACTTTGCTTGTTAAATGACTAATCTTGATTTATGTTGTAGAACACTTGGTACAACAAATGCTTGGCACTTTCATAGCCCATACTGTATGGTATAACCGACACTTGGCTATGAAAGGAACTTGATTTGTTGTTAACATAAGTTATAATCATGAATGCTTGACGAGATTTACAAGTATTAGCATTAATCGAATAAGATGACTAATGTAATCATGTTAACAATATATGATCTGATTGGAACCTCTTTTGTGTGTGGTTTCCAATTGAATAATAAGAGTTTATACTATACTTGTTTGACATACCATTAGTGGAACCTTTAACCTTGACATTTGTTATTATCATTGTTTAATCCTTACATTAATATTTCATCTCCAAGTTCTCATTTTCTTCTTCTTCTTCTCTTTCTTTTTCTTTATTATTTTGTTGTTGTTGTTGTTGTTGTTGTTGTTGTTGTTGTTGTTGTTGTTGTTGTTGTTGTTGTTGTTGTTGTTGTTGTTGTTGTTGTTGTTGTTGTTGTTGTTGTTGTTGTTGTTGTTGTTATTATTATTATTGTTGTTGTTGTTGTTGTTGTTGTTGTTGTTGTTGTTGTTGTTGTTGTTTATAATTATTGTTATTATTGTTATTATTGTTGTTTATAATTTGTACAATTAACCTCCCTGTGGTTCGACCCCGGTCTTGCCGGGTTATTTATTACTTCGACACTCTACACTTGGCAGAAGACATCAATCTTTTCGTCGTGTCAAGTTACCACTTAGTATTATTTTCACAAGGAAATCTATTGAAATGTGAAAGTATGGGTAAGAGAACTAATTATATACGAGAAAGACACATCATTTCTAGTGCATCGTACCTATGATAAGTTGCCTTGTTGATCAATTGTTTTTCTAGTTTATGTTTCTATTCGTTGGTTTGTCTAACATCTAAGATATATCCTCTTCAATAGAAAGAAACCTGCCTTACTAGGCTAAAATCTAACTGTTCTAAGGCACAAAAAATTAATGATATATTTATTTATATTTTGTATCTTTAATACCCAAAGATATGCTTTATAATGTAATTTTAAATATTAAAGTCTATAATTAATTTCTAATATTTTTTTTTTCAAATCATTTAATTTAATACCAGAAATATGCGTTACATTGTAAAATTCATACCCCAAATATTAATTAAACAAATTAATTTTAGTGGTGTATTTTGAAATTTTGATCAAATCCTAATGTATAATCATAAATTGGTTATGAAACTTATTGATTTTTTTTTTGTATTTTTCAAAATATAATGAAAATGCACCCCTTTTTTTTATAAAATATGAATGATTTTTTTTATTTGGCCATATGCATTCAAATAAAAACATATATTGTATAATTTTTTTATTAGAAATTTTTTATAATTTTTTTTGAAATTTTTAAGAAAAGAAGGTATTTTTAATAGCATATAAGTATCTTACACTGCAAATTTACAACCTTGTTGTCAAATGAAATTATTGGAAAAACATGGAAATTATTGAAAAAACATGCGAGATATCTAAAAATAATTTTAAAATGGTCTTAGGATTTGTTTTGAAATTTTTAGGACTTGTTTGGCAAAATAAAAACAAAAATATAAAGGATAAACTAGTGTTAAAAGGAAAGCATGTTTGCCAACTATATCCTTACCCAAAAATCAAAAACATAAAAAATTCCAAATCGTTTTTGTTTTTCACTTTATTTTATAAGTTTAAGTTATAACTTTTAGAATCTCTTTCAAAGGAAAAAATAAATTGCAAAATCATTCAAATATGTTTGCAAACTATATATATATATATATATATATATATATAATGGCAAAATATATATATATATATATATATATATATATAATGCTAAGGAACACAGTCTTTAGTTAAAATATAATTTGATGATTTAATCCATCTAGTTTAATAATAGGTTAATATTATAGAATACATTTTTTCTTTCGGCATGTATGAAATCCTTTAAATCAAATTCAATTAAGAGATTTTAATAAAATCTTATATTTGAATTATTTTTCAATATTAAGAATTATATTCTAAAAATAAAAAATTTAATATTAAAATTAACTTTTTTAAATTACCTTTCAAAAGATCTTTGAAGAGATAAGATAAAAGTAATAAGGATAATATTAAAAACAAAATAAATCAGATTTTTTCTTTTCAAAATATATAAATTTAATTTATTTATAAATTCAATTCAATTGCAATAAAGAAAAGATGTTTAATAGTTCGATGTCTACAACCTATCAAAATATGAGATAAAAAGGGGTCATCGTAGGGGTCATATTGAAGGATTTTAAAGGTAAAATAAAGGATGCTAATAAAAATTAACAATTAATAGTTATTAATAAAGAAGATTAAAACAAGATGTAGTTTTACTATTTATTCTGGTAGCTATACTCGCATTACTGTTTATATAATTTTTTTACAAGCTTTTTTTCTTGGTTTCTAATTCTTTCCTTTGCTATCTTATCACATAGCTAGTTTTCATTAACTGTGCTAATTTGACTAGCTACTATGTCAGATTTGACAACAATTAACAATGTTTTTTTTTTGCAATTATGTTTCATGTTAATCTTCATTTATATGGGTTTTTGATGATTTAATAAAACATATTATTGCAGCAAAGTTTTGAGCGAAATTTTGATCTTATAAAGCTGTTATTTTCTATTACAAATCAACAAGACTTGCTATAATTTGTAAACTATTCTTGATTTGTTTGAGGAGCAAGTCGTATGTTTTTTTTTTAATGGTATACTGAGGATGTTTTGGTGCTTTAGTTGTCATGTGATTATTAGTATAATTAAACTCATTTTAGGTGCTTTTAAATTGATAGGAAAAAATAGTGAAGATCAAGATTATAAGAATGTGTTAAAATTATCATTATTTCAAAACCATATTTAATCTTAAATAATGATTGTTTAATGCAAATCATTTTATTGGCTTTAATTTTTATGTGTATAGTAATAATTTTTCTATGCTTATTGTTGATGGTGATTGTATTGTTTGAAACATCTATTAAAGAGCGATGATGATGTTTAGGACAAAATAATAGCTTAAAATGAAAATAAATAAAGACTTGTAATGAAAAATAAATTGTTTTTTTTTTCACAGGATTTATTTTGATCTCATTTTTACTAACAATCAAATGCTTATCATTATTGGACTTCAAATAAATATTTTCATCAATCATTATGATATCGATAGTTCTCCTCATATATTAAGAAATAAAGTAGTTGCATATATGGATGTTAAGATTTAGAATGTATTGGGTGACAAGCTTTCATCAATATTAGCTTATATTTATTATATTTAAAAATTATTGAATCCTAATAAAATAATCGTTATCTTTCTTGTTATTAATTAAGAATCTTACAGTTTCTATTAATAAATTAGATATTAATAAATTAAGAATCTTACAGTTTCTATCATAAGAAAAAAACTCTGAACCTGTAAGATGTGTATTATCTCAATCAGATGCTTATAATAGTTGAAGCAAGATATATATCAATAAAAAAATTATATTTGTTTTGTAATTTTCTTATGGCAAATTACACTGGTATATTTTACTAGTTGATATTTACATAATATACAAACTATATTTAATTAAATATATGTTATCAAAACTTTTTTTGAAAGATCATATTGGAAAATGGGTACTATCATTGTTTGAATTTAATATGTATTATGACCTAAAAAACAATTAAAGGCTAATCTTTGGGTTATTTCTTTATTGATCATCCTTACTTCAGTAAAAACTATAAATTAGAGCAAAATATCAATATCATCATGGTATAAATTTTTCCCTATCAACTATTATTTGATACATAAAAAAAAAAAAACACAATCGTTACAAGGGTGGTAATAATATTCTCTGCATCACAGTCATTACAAGGGTGGTAATAATATTCTCTGCATATCATAAAATAACCTTATCCTTTTGGTTTGATTTTCCTAGCAAAAACAATCAAGTTGAATATAAAACCTTAATTATAGGCCTGAAAATACTTTTATAGTTAGGAGTACAATTGATCACAATAACTTAGGATTCATTACTTATTATCAACCAATTATTTGAAGATATGAATGTCAATTCTCATTTTAACTCTATACAATATTATGGTCATAAATCTTTTTCAAAGGTTATCTGATCCTGTTTTTGTTAGATAACCTTTAATAGTTATGGTATTATTCTTGTCAAAACCATTAATTAATCAACCTACCTAATATCTAATATAACTACTAAGAAAAACATAACAATGTAGTTTTTCGTAGTCGAAAATGCCAAGACATTAATACTAAAACTATTATTAATTTTTTCTATCAATTACAAATAGGGGTTTTAATGACATTAGAGCATTTTTACCTACAGAATGATTAAAAAGATGAAATTAAAACCTTTTTTCAAGAGAATTTCAATATCTTTAAAATATATTATTCTATAGTAGACATAAGACTAAAATTTTACTAAGAAACTAAGGATCAAAATAAGTCTTGTTGGTCATGTTTGATTTATGAAAAACTTGGTGGGGCTTACCAATTCTAGAATTAAGATGAGGTGGCTTATCATGAACTATATTTTTTATTGGTCGAGCATAACTAAGAATTGTATTAGTTATACAAAGTACTACAAAGAATATCAATAGTTTGGTCCAATCTAACATGTACTTTTTAAAGAACTTAATGCAATGGTCAAACCACCAATCAAGGGTTGAATAATGAACATCATTAGTAAGATACATCTTTCATCTTTAAGAGGACATAACAACATCTTTATAGTTGTGAATTACTTTTTCAAGTGGGTTAAAGTTATTTCTTATCGATCGATTAACCATGAAACAATTATCAAATTCATTAAAAAACAAATGATTTATAGGTTTAGACCCCTATAAACTATTATTATTAAAAAAGGATAAGTATTCATCGGGGAGGATATGAAGTAATTTGAATAGGAGTATAAATTTAAAATAATCCAATCTATTTCTATTATGTCCAAGCTAATGGGTAAGTAAAATCAACCAATAAGACTTTGATCTTCAACCTTTAGAAATTGGTTAGAAACAATCATAGAATATGACTAGATACTTTATCAAAAATACTATATGAATATAATAATTTATAGAAGACTACTTTAGAAACATCATCATTTACCTTAATATATGGACATGATACTATGTTACTTATGAAATTTAAGCTACAAAAATAAGTTTGCATAATATAACATAAATAGTTCAAACTATCATTCAGTTAAATTATTTGAATTTGAGGATTTGGATGAAGTAAGGCTTCATGCTTTAAAACATTTGTAGAACATAAAAGAAAGGTCAAAAAGGCATATAACAAATATGTTTGATCAAAATATTTCTTAAAAAAATAATCTAGAATGAAAGGCTATACTCCTAATTGATCATAAGAATTCAAGATATAGAAAATGGTCTCCTTGCTAGATATTAGATATTATATTGATTATATATCAAGTATAATTAGTTTAGCTTGAGTTATAAGTTGGTTCAAATTCATATCTTTATATATCATAAGTTTAAACTATTAAACAATTAATTAATATAAATAAAAAGATAACATAGTTGTTTAAATAAAGAAAAAGAACAAATTATGGTTGTATTTTATATAAAAAAACAATTCATGATGATTATTCCTATATTTCTATATAATTTATAACTTTAATCACTCTAGAGGCCGCATCAGCTTTAACATCGATAAGCTCTTTTACAACCCTAGCCAAATGTGAACCATCTTGGTTTCTTGGGATTGAACCTGGAAAGAAGCATTTTTAAGGGGCTGATTAACTTTTAAATAGTTGGATATTTAATCTTTCATTATTCTCTTTAAGATTTAAAAGATTCTTAGAAGCCTTACTATATTGTAATATTTTTGTTACAACAACTTTGATACTAATAAAAAGATCAATATCCTTCCATAATGTGCCAAAACTTTTCTTGTACTATGATTTAATAAATCCTTGAGCTCTAAAAAAAGAGTGTCCTCCAAAAGTTATTTCAGATAATCAATAGAGACTTTATTGTTTAAATCAATATCCTTTAAGTGAAGAATGATTATTATCTCTTTGATATTAACTAGTAACGACCCTCTTAGTTGGCCTTCTTTCTTAGAATTTATTTCAATAGATGTAATGTCTATTGGTGGAGTAAAGATCAGAGATAATATAGCATCTAAAGTTCATTGACACAAGGGGAGTAAAGATCAGAGATAGTATAGCATCTAAAGTTCATTGACACAAGGAAAACAAGTTTTTTATCAAAATAAAAAACATATATATTAAAAAGTTTATTTAAATAACTATAAAGACTTACTACTAGTTTAGAAGAATCGCCTTATAAGGTTGATTTAGTACTATAACCTCTTCAATTTCAACAAGATATGTAAGAGTGTTAGTGTGATGGTCTTAAAGTATTACTAGGGAAGAGGGAACTTCAACCCTTATAGGTTATTTGAAACCTTATGAATTCAATTCAAAGAGACAAATATATTCTTATGTTTGTAATTCTTCTTAGGATATTAATTTGAATTCCAAATAAAATTCAATTAATAAAAAGAATCAAAACACTTTGATTTACAATAGTAATTCGTTTTAGAATTAGTATTGAAAGTGATATTTTAAAAATATACACCTCTTTTTTTCCTTCTAAAAACCCTACAAAGTAATCATTGTTTTTTTTTTACAGAATAATCTTATTGTCCATCATTTTTTATCTTTTCTCTACCTTTATCTTTTTCACCGCTTTTAGAGTTTGCTTACCTCTAATCTTAATCTTATCTTGTAAAGACAATATAATTAGTATTTATGCTTGTTCTCCAAGAAGAGGTTCATATATATGGCAAATGGAAAGCCCTCTTTAAACTAACAAATCAACAAAAAAAAAGAAGAAGAAAAAGATCTTGAGTCTTAACAATTAGCTAGCAAAACCAAGATACATTAACTGAAACCTCTAGTCAACTTTCTGTAAAAGAAGGGTCCCATGTGGGTTCATGCATAACCATATGGACCAAGAGTTGCCAAAATCTTGGAACTTAGCCATCAGAAAGGGTTCTAATTGAATTTTATGATTTGTGGTGTTATTCAATTTAGGGGGACCTAGATTAATATGTTTATGAGTATGTTTATTTTCTTTGCTAGATAAAAGAATCTTTCTTAACATTCCAATGAAAAGATTTTAATTGAAATTTTATTTTAACAAATTTTTTTATTTTAATTTTTTTCAACAAATATTTAATGAACAATTAATATTAAAGGTCTTTTTATATCATCTTTAAAATGCCTATGGTTTATGTTGTTTTAAACGTGACAAAAGAAATGATTTATATAGAAATTGAATTCAATTCAGCATGTTTCAAACATAAAATTCATAAGAATAGCAACCTACCTCTAGGCTAACATCAATAACTGTGGTGTTCATCTCGATTGTTTCAATATGATCACCCACTCCTTCACTAGAGGATCTAGTTCTTAAGGTGATTATATTGATGCATTAAGGCGCACTTCCTTCAGTCATATCATCTCATGCTTCTGT
The DNA here is from genome assembly GCF_000495115.2 of Populus euphratica. Lineage (NCBI taxonomy): Eukaryota > Viridiplantae > Streptophyta > Magnoliopsida > Malpighiales > Salicaceae > Populus > Populus euphratica. The sequence goes on along the minus strand of NW_011500287.1, from coordinate 113,700 downwards.
AAAGATAGCTACAAAAAGCCAGGGCTACCCTTCAAGTTTAAGAAGAGTTACCGTGAGAGGATCCTCGTGAGCTCATAGGAGTACTTGGAAACATTGGAAGTTTCTTCTGTTGTTGCTGCTCGATTCTCACCGCACGTCAAGAACCAAGGGCGTTGCCATACTCGCAATCAGATCATCATTGAAGTGTCTTGAATTCGAGCTAATGAATAGATCAAACTCGCTGAGAGCTTAAACAAAGTTCTGGGCAAGATGATTTTTACATTCCATCGTTGTGATTGATTGATGAAAGGTGGCTAGAGATATCTTTAATTTGTCACCTCACAATAAATAAAAACACGCACACATGAGAACCAGTCAGGTCCTGTTTAAAAATATTCAATAAATGTTCACGGGAATAGTTTCCTTGCTTTCCTATTTTTTGGTTTTTTCCCAGGCTCCTATTTTCCTTCACATGCAATCCAAGCGTAGCAACCTTCTTTTGCAGCAAGACCCACTGCCCCTGCTACCCTGGCACATGAAGGAAACGGGTCCCATATTCCAGGACCCAATCACACATTGCATAGGATAATTACTGTTACACTGACATTAAAAAAAAAGTGGAAGTTAACGACGCAAAAGAAAGGCAAACCCCAACGATCCAAGCGAGAAAAAAAAAAAAGAACAACTCTTGCTGATTATTTCAAGAGTTGATCATTGGGTAACCTTCCCAATAATTTCTCCTTGTGTCTGAGATTTCTTCACCATAAATTTTCTCCAGCATCAATTCACTTGTCTCAGGTGATGAAACTTCACCTAATCGATATCATAAGAAGTAATCGGGTGCTGGTTTTTTGGAAGGTGCGCCTCTTGATTCCTGCATTCATTTTGAACCTTTCAGAGCTCATTACAATAAAATACGACGACAATGACAATGCATAAGAGGCAGCACCCAAGTACACCCTTAATGCTTGCATGGAAGTGTAAGTTTCTACACACATTTCAGGCAATTGCAATACCTTATCCCAATCCTTTTTAGAGGTAATTATATTACGTTAAATGTGTCCATTTTGTGAATAAACATATGCAATCCAAGTTAAAAATCCTTAAAGCATTAAGGCGATTTTTCATGAAACTGGATGTGTCCAGACTATTATATGGCTGTGTGCATAAATCTGATATTGCTGCTGTTTTGATGATCACATGCCATAGGAGATTGTTCATGCAAACCTGTGGAGCAGCATCAAACACGCGAAACTGCTTGTTAAGATTTTCATCCAGCTCAAGGATTGCAGCTACATTACCACATCTGCAACATATTTGAAGGGAAAAAGCACATTACCATTGAGCAGATAAGGGGGCAAATCTTACATGCTAATTTACCTGTAACAGTAGTTTGGAGCCGACCAGACTGTGACTATTTGGTTCCTGAACATCCACTTATAACCTTCCATCACCAGCTGATGAGCACGGCATATGTAATCAATATTGTTTGCGTGGGTGAAAGAAGTGACCACACTGCCACCAAATAGAAAACCAGCACCACGTGGACTCAACCCCCAACCATCGACCATATCTTCAGGGTCTGACCAAAGAAGATCACACATGGCACCATCGTGAGGTACTTCTTGCTTCCTATCAATTGTCCGGATCTGGAAAATGGGTAGTGTTAGCAGTTTCTTCCACAAATTTTCAGTGAAGAAAAAATAATAACAAAAGGAGAAGAAAAACCATGTTGGATGGATTCTTCAACCTGATCCAATGTTGATATGGCAGGAGAGAGACCACCATGGACACTAAAAACCTTATTCTCAATCAGTGCTGACAGACTGATAAACCAACATCACAATTAGAATTGAAAAATGTTGTCAGAAGCATTTTAAAAGCGGTGAAAAAGAATGACAACAACAGGTGCTAAAGTTGATTTTAGAAGGTCCATTGGAACTTGCAGTGAAATGGCAAGCAAACATATAAATGAAACTTATTAACAGAAAACTTTACTTTCTGTCCATAAGGCAAGTAGTACTCGTTCCCACATTGAATCACATCAATGGAAATCTATCATTCTGACATCACACTAAACCATGGAAAAAGAAAGAAGCTTTAATACTTTCTTCCAACCCTACCAAAATATAAGCACAGTTGGACCAGGGCACCCATCAGAAGGTAGATGACAATAGTATGTACCTCACTAGTCAGTATCCGTTAATTCTCAGCCTCGCTATGATATGACAGGACAGTAGAAAAGAAAGAAGCTTTAACACTTAATCCCAATCCTACCATAATATGAGCACATTCAAATCAGGGTTCCAGCTAGTATGAAGGTAACAACTAAGTCCAGAAACCATGGTGTAAGGAACACGAGATAAATTAATGTCTAATAAAAACTGTGACTTGTCAGTAACTCCCAGTACCAGATAAAGAGAAATCTGACATGGCAGAAAAGAAGCAGCACAGAATGGATTTTGCCAACGTCAGAAAACTTATAGCTTTCACACAATTGCAACTCTCTTTGCATAAGTACCACTGTACCACATGATCCTCAATTGGATGATGAACATCACATGAAAGGCCATTATTAGATAGCAGACAGCAATCATCAGTTGGACATCCAGTGCAACCACCTGATGAAAACTAAGTTGTAACCCAGTTCTTGCTAGATTTTTATAGCATCCAACCTTACTAACTCAGATATATCTTGCTCTCTCTCACTCTCCCCTGATCCCCCCACCCCTACTCATTTTCAGGATATTTCCCTAAATTATTAGCATACCTTAGATAATCAAATATATCGGTGCAATATCTCCAAACATTCACTGAGCCATATTTACGCAGACACTCATCATAAAATCCATATACCTGTGAAGAAAGAACCAATGTCAAAATCTTTAACAAATACAAGTTGAACAAGAATAATCATAACAGATCTAACCTGAGTTATCTGACGGCTCTCATGATTCCCTCTAATGAGTGTTATCCTATCTGGATACCTCACCTGATAATACAAAAGCTATTAGATAAAAAGAGAGAGATCATAAGACAATCGATGGAACATTAATTACTCATTGAACAGAAATAATCACTGATGCCTGTGAATTTTATACATTACCAAGCCAAATTTCACGATACAAGATTGAATTCAGGCTGAAAGTCCCACCAAAACAACAATTTTTAGGCAGCTTTATGTAAGATACCATAGTCCATGATGATGACATAAAAACAGAAAGATCTCAAAAAGATCATCAGGTGATTAGGATTGCTTCTCATTGACCTCTAGCTTCAAGTTTTTAGTTCATCAATGAATTTGATCAGCTTCATTTTTTTCTAGTAAGGTCTTCATACATCGATAGCACTGATGTCAAAGTTTGAAATACCAGGTTTTTTAAGTTCAAGATTACACATAATTTCCAATCTCTTAATGCATTCTATCCCTAGTCCATTTAGTACAGCACTTTCTTTTATTGCTCCTGCTGCTACAGAATCTCAAAATGCCATTTACTGAATTGATTGATTATTGTTCAGGTAGCTTTTTAACAAGCATTGTCAATTTTGATTTCTATTGAGCTCTCAAAATTGAAGATATGACTTAACACCTGACTCATAAATGATGGGTTTTTGGTTGTAGCAAATAAATTTGGGTTCAAAAGGCAAGAAAATGGACTTCACAGGTCAGGTTGTTGGTCAAGATTCTGAAAAATCCATTAAAATCGACCTGAATAGGTATATTGCTAATATATATATATATAAGTCCTATCATGGCATACCCTCCTATAAATACATATTTTTCTTCATTCACTCTGTTCCCTGCTTCTGAGTCAGTGGACTCATGAAAAACAAATAAACTTCTGTTCATCTTTTTATAATCCTTAGATGCTGCTTGTAAAGATAGGCATGTTCTTTAGAAAAATAAAAGTATAATTGTTCAAACTTTAAACTAGGAACTTAATTGGAAGCAGTGAATTATATATTAATATTATAAAATAGATCCAATCCATTTACATATTCCAGTAAGATGGTGATTCTTCTGTCTTTTATGTTTTTCAAGCTGTGGCTTATGCTCCATTCAGGTGAGGAAGGAAACTGTTCATCTTAGTTTCTGTAGATCAAAATTGTGGTAATTTAGTCCCACAAGGCTCGTGGTTATCAGCATTATCCACAGAAAATTATCCAAATTGCCTCAAAAACCACTTGGGTTTTGTAACTTCACGGGTCAGGACATGTTATGATATTAGAAAAATTGAAAAGTTGGATTGGAAGCGCCAAAAAAAAAAGAGCAAAAAAGCAAAATTCACCCAACTGGACACCCCTATTTTAACAGTCACTATCTTGCTATATCAGTTTAACTTTTTTATAAGAAATTCTCAGGTGGCAGAAATGGAACAAATTATTAGACCAACTGCCTTATGCATGAATTCTTATGCCAATTAAACTGTAAGCATGACCAATCAGATGGTGCACACCTTGCACCAGCATAAAAAATAACACTCCCCTGAACTGTCGATATGGCCTACCGTGCAAAGGTTAAAATAACATACTTCCAGACAGTGTTGTCTCCAAAAAGTCATGATACAAGTTAATTTTTGTTTTTTTACAATCTATCCAGAAACAACTCCTAAAAGGAGACATACTTTGGAAGTCAATCTGTTGGCATTTGACCGTGAAACTTTCCAAAGAGAATGGCGAGGTGATGAAAAATCAGAAGAAATATAGTTAAGAAATGTTGTGTATCAGTAAGAGAAAGAACCTTGTCAATAATAAAAGCATACATGTCTCAACAGAGTACCTTAAATTCCAATAGATAATAATAATAATAATATGTACCTTAAGGGCTAGTAGAAGCAGAAATGTCTCAACGGAGTAAAATCCTCTGTCAACAAAATCTCCAAGAAACAAGTAGTTAGTCTTTGGGCAATCCCCTCCTACTTTGAAAAGCTCTTTCATGTCATAAAACTGTCCATGAATATCACCACATATCTATGCACAGTGAAAATTGTATAATCTTAGTACAGATATTGAAAACCTCAAACATTAGTATACAGAATAAACACTTCCAAGTAACCCTGTTTAAACCATTCTATGTAAAAACAACTCAAAGAGAAACTGTTTGAAAAAAAAGAAATTATGCATGTCAAGAAGTTTGTCATTGTGAGACAAAATAATAATGATATTACAAGATAACATGCTGCTAAATGCTCAGATGAAGTAGGCAGCATAACATTGATATACAATGGGGTAAAAACTTATTTCCATGTGTCGATCTGAGATTTTACTCCCATACACATTTAGAGACAAAACATCCATTGAGTAGTATCTTTCTAAACATACAGCATAGGAAACATATAGGACTTTAAATTAACCGGGGAAAAAACAATCGTAAGATACGCTTCTTGGTTGCTCCTCATTTTATGCAATATAATTGTGGCAGAAAATTCATTGCCATACTTTGAAGTTGGAGCTACCTTTTCCGGGTTCAGAAACAAGATGTCACTCCTCCTGATGTAATATTAACATTAAAAAAGCAAGCTAACGAACTAAGAAAGTCATACTAGACTCATCCAGAACTAAATCCACCGTTTGACTTACCCAAATTACGATTCATTTGGACCTAAATTCAACCTAAGACAACTGAAGTACCAACCTCCTGTATACAATAAGTCATCCTAAACCAAAGGTTCCTTGTCCAACATTATCTTCTGCTGTTTTGATTGAGCAGCTAACTCAGACAGTCTCAACACTAAACAAAAACACAGACTCGAAGTAGATGCAAAACTATTTCTATAATTGTCTAATTATTTAAATAGAATGGTTAAAATCTTGAAATATTTCATATTTCATATTCAATTGGGAAAAAAAAAAGGAGAGAAAAGAAAAGAAAAGAATGGAAAAAAAAAAGGAGAGAAGAAAAGAAAAGGCATATAACTACTCCATCATAAAAATAAAAACTAAAAAAATACAAGGTTCACGTCTTGTGCCGATTAAGCATATACATAACTCCACATTTACATCAAAATTTAATATATAAACACACACACTTGTTAATAATAAACTACTACTGAATTTCTCTAGAGAGAAAAAAGCTTTTCCAATACATATTAAACCAGTAAGAAATCTCAAAATAAGAATTAGAAAACTTCGTGTGTGTTTGGTAATGCAGTTGTAAGTGTTTTGGAAGAGGAAGAAAATCACCAAATTGATGATGTTTTCAGGTGTTTTTCCATTGTTTTGACATCTATTAAAAAAAAACCAAAAACCCTAAAATCAAATTTTGAATTCAGTATTTCAGTAAATAAAGATTGGTGAGAATTAGGAGTAAAACACCAAGTTATGATGAATCAAAACCAATAATAGACTTCAAAAATTAATCCAAATGTTACATTAGCAGCAGGCTTTTTACCTCACATAGCAAAAAGAAGACATTCAAAAATTAATAAAACGTACAGTGACGGGAGCATCGACGCGTTGAACGTTGCTCTCTTCGACGAGGATTTCCATAGCTTTGAGGCAAAGTGCTTTCACTTCCGATTCCTTCAATGGCTCGCACTTCTTCAGTTGCTCAATTTGCCTGTCGAGGTCTGACATCTCTTATTCTCGTCCTCTCCGATTTCTCCTTTTCCTTTTTGTATCTTCTCCAAATCTCTCTCTCTATCTCTTCATCTACAACAGAGATGGCAGCTTGCTTTTCTTCGCTGCGAGTATTTGTTGAATATAATTTGCAATACCACGGGCTCCTGGCTAGCTATATATTAATATTAAACTACAATTAGTTGATCAATTTTTTGTGGTCTGCCCTCTCTCCCTCGACGCTCTAAAGACAATGTGACAAATTATCGGTAATGTGTACGGACAATATATGATTTGATGAAAGTCAGATTCGATGAAAGTAAGTGTCAATTTTTTTATTTTTTTTTATTTTTTTACCTACAAATAAAATATCTCATCTATGTTTGGAGAAATCAGAATCTAGATGATTATATATATAATAATAAAAAATAAAATAATATATTTTTTATCATTTTAAATTAAATTTATGTAATTTTGAGATTGTGTGTTTTGAGCAGGATCTCGTTATTTTATTTATAGCAAACATATACGTCCTGTCATTTGTTTATTTTTCCAAAACAACTACATTTGTTTTGCTTCTAAAATAACATATATATATATATATAAGTTTTAACAAGATTCTTAAACAATTTTTATTTCAATATTAATAATTTATTTTTAATTATCATATATTTGATATAAAAATAATAGTAGTAATAATAAATTATTCATCAAAATCTCATTTAAATTATTTTAAAAAAGTAAATAGATTTTAAATATAATTTTATTTTATTTCAACGCACATATGAATATATTGTTTTGATATGTTTTATTAACTTGTTTTAACAATTATAAAATGTCTTTTTAATAATCAATAATTGTTAAAAATATTGTGTTTATTAAGATAAATAAAATATATTTTAATAGAAAAATTATCTTGATGAAAAGAAAAATTCAAAACAACTATATTTTTATGTTTAATAAGAAGACAAAGCAATTCCACGAGACTTTAACAATTTTTTTAGGTTTAAAATAAAAAAATGATCTCCTTCTACTATTCTGCAAACTGGTCTATATTGAAAGAATCAGGGGACCTAAAAGCTACCCTGTTTTTTTTTTAATTTTTTTATTAAATTTTTTTTGTTTTGTTTTTTAATTTTATTATTTAATATTTCATTAATTTTAAATTGATTTTTATAATTGATTTTTATTAGATTTTTATAAAATCATTGCAGTCCCAAACAAATATTTTAATATTTAATTTGTCAAATTTGCTCTTAATTTTGCGAGCGTTTATTTTTGTTATCATATCATTAAGTACATAATCTTTTTTTCTTTCAAATTCTATATTTTTTTTCTTTTGATTGAATCCTTCTTCTTTTTTTTTTGCTTTTTTTTTGTTAATTTTATCTTTCAATATTTTATTAATTTTGAATTAGTCTTCATAATTTATTTCAATTTGTTTTCTATGAAATTATTGCAGACTCGAACAAATATCCAGATATTTGATTAGTACTTATTTTTACGAGCGATCTATTTTTTTATCATATTATTAAGTAAAAGATAATTAAAAAATAAAGTTGTTAAATTCAGGGGAGTCTATGATCCGAGTCACTTTTTTTATGGGTTAAATTACGAAGTTCAGATCAATCTAGTATTTCGTGATTTTGATATTAAATAAAATGGCTTCTTGAAATTATTTTTTTAAGTTAAATCATGCTTTTTACTACTTATTCGGATTCTTTTTGAACTCGTCAAATTAATTAGGTCACGTCAGATAACTCCTATACTAGTTAATTTTAAATTCAGGCAAAACAAAAAGTTGTGAACTTAAAAAAAGAATACAAAAACAAAGTAAATTTGAGTGTATCTCCTTACATTAGATTAATCTCTCAAGCTCCTAAACTATAAAATCTTAAACTCGGGTTCAATCAAGAAAATCAATTATAAACTAATTTAATATTAAAAGATGAAATCAGAAAAAAAAATATCAATTTAGTTTTTTTTTTCAAAGTATAAAAAATATTATTGAAAAGAATGAAAATCAAGTTTGATGAAGAAAAAAAAATGAAGTAGGGTGAAATTGCAAAAAAAAAAAAAAAGAAGTTAATTTGTATTTAAAAATAAAAAATAAATAGCAATCAAAATAATAGAGACTAAATATAAAAAATAAAAAAATTAAAGGAGAATGAAATTAAAAAAAATTATAAACTAATTAAAATAAGATAGATAATAATAAAAAAAAAAGGAGATCAAATTTGAATGAAATATAAATTGAGGGGTTGGCCTCAGAATTTAAAAGGGATGCATGAGAATTGAGGAGGAAAGTGAAAATAAAAAGGGAAAGAAAAGATTGTTTAACATACACTACTGACTGACACGACAAAAAAAAATAATGTTTTTTTACTAAGTGGAGGAGTGTCGAAGTGACAAATAACCTGGCAAGATCGGGGTCGAACCGCAGGAAGGTTAATTGTATAAATTATAAACAACAATAATACTACTACTACAACAACAACAACAACAACAACAGTAGTAGTAGTACAAATAATGATAATAATAATAATAATAAAGAAAAAGAAAAGGAAGTTGATGAGAACTTTGAAATGGAAGATCAATGTGAAGATTAAAAATGATAAAAATAAATGTCAATGTTAAAGGATCCACTAATTGTATTTCAAATAAGTATGGTATAAACTTTTTTTTATTACTTAATTAGAAATCACACTCAAAGAAGGTTCTAATTAGATTATAAGTTGTTAACATGATTACATTAGTTATCTTATTCAAATAATGCTAATACTTGTAAATATTATCAGGTATTTATGATTATAACTTATGTTAACAACAAATCAAGTTCTTTTCATAGCACAAATGTTGGTTATATCATACGATTGTGCTATGAAAGTGCCTAGTATTTGTTATACCAAGTGTTATACAACACAAATATAGACTAATGATTTAACAAGCAAAGTATTAAAAGTGAACAAAATACAAAATACAAAACATGTTAGTATCAAACATTAAAGTCCATATTAAGTTTACA
>NW_011500287.1:103707-103926 GCF_000495115.2 Populus euphratica | reverse complement strand
CCCCATGAAAGTTTCAGACCTATATCTTAGCTTTCCATCCATATAAAACAGACATAAATCCAATTTCTACAACTCTAGTTATGATCCAATTACCGAACAATATTCTAGTTTAACATAAATAAACATATCTTTTCTAAGTTTCATCCTCTCTTTGTCCTTTCAATTTTAGTACTTCAATTCATCAATCAATCATTTCATTTATATGATGGGTCTGCATTC